>NW_027139990.1:0-67500 GCF_035084215.1 Heptranchias perlo | reverse complement strand
TCCCAATACACTGCCCAGGATCGTCCGAGGAAACTGCCCAGGACCGTCCGAATACACTGCCCAGGACCGTCCGAATACACTGGCCAGGACCGTCACAATACACCGCCCAGGACCGTCACAATACAGCGCCCAGGACCGCCCCAATACACTGCCCAGGACCGTCCCAATACACTGCCCAGGACCGTCCGAATACACTGCCCAGGACCGTCCGAATACACTGCCCAGGACCGTCCGAATACACTGCCCAGGACCGTCCCAATACACTGCCCAGGACCGTCCCAATACACTGCCCAGGACCGTCCGAATACACTTCCCAGGACCGTCCGAATACACTGCCCAGGACCGTCCCAATACACTGCCCAGGACCGTCCCAATACACCGCCCAGGACCATCCGAATACACTGCCCAGGACCGTCCGAATACACGGCCCAGGCCCGTCCGAATACACTGCCCAGGACCGTCCCAATACACTGCCCAGGACCGTCCGAATACACCGCCCAGGACCGTCACAATACACTGCCCAGGACCGTCCGAATACACTGCCCAGGACCGTCACAATACACTGCCCAGGACCGTTCCAATACACCGCCCAGGACCGTCCCAATACACTGCCCAGGACCGTCCCAATACACTGCCCAGGACCGTCCCAATACACTGCCCAGGACCGTCCCAATACACTGCCCAGGACCGTCCGAATACACTGACCAGGACCATCCGAATACACTGCCCAGGACCGTCCCAATACACTGCCCAGGACTGTCCGAATACACTGCCCAGGACCGTCCCAATACACTGCCCAGGACCGTCCCGATACACCGCCCAGGACCGTCCCAATACACTGACCAGGACCATCCGAATACACTGCCCAGGACCGTCCCAATACACTGCCCAGGACCGTCCGAATACACCGCCCAGGACCGTCCCAATACACTGCCCAGGACCGTCCGAATACACTGCCCAGGACCGTCCGAATACACTGCCCAGGACCGTCACAATACACTGCCCAGGACCGTCCCAATACACCGCCCAGGACCGTCCCAATACACTGCCCAGGACCGTCCCAATACACTGCCCAGGACCGTCCCAATACACTGCCCAGGACCGTCCCAATACACTGCCCAGGACCGTCCGAATACACTGCCCAGGACTGTCCGAATACACTGCCCAGGACCGTCCCAATACACTGCCCAGGACCGTCCCGATACACCGCCCAGGACCGTCCCAATACACTGACCAGGACCATCCGAATACACTGCCCAGGACCGTCCCAATACACTGCCCAGGACCGTCCGAATACACCGCCCAGGACCGTCCCAATACACTGCCCAGGACCGTCCGAATACACTGCCCAGGACCGTCCGAATACACGGCCCAGGACCGTCCGAATACACGGCCCAGGACCGTCCGAACACACTACCCAGGACCGTCCCAATACACTGCCCAGGACCGTCCGAATACACTGCCCAGGACCGTCCCAATACAGTGCCCAGGACCGTCCGAATACACTGCCCAGGACCGTCCGAATACACGGCCCAGGACCGTCCCAATACACCGCCAAGGACCGTCCCGATACACCACACAGAACCGTCCGAATACACCGCCCAGGACCGTCCGAATACACCGCCCAGGACCGTCACAATACACTGCCCAGGACCGTCCGAATACACTGCCCAGGACCGTCCCAATACACTGCCAAGGACCGTCCCAATACACTGCACAGGACCGTCCGAATACACTGCCCAGGACCGTCCCAATACACTGCCCAGGACCGTCCATATACACCGCCCAGGACCGTCCGAATACACTGCCCAGGACCGTCCCAATACACCGCCAAGGACCGTCCGAATACACGGTCCAGGACCGTCCGAATTCACCGCCCAGGACCGTCCCAATACACTGCCCAGGACCGTCCGAATACACGGCCCAGGACCGTCCGAATACACCGCCCAGGACCGTCCGAATACACTGCCCAGGCCCGTCCGAATACACTGCCCAGGACCGTCACAATACACTGCCCAGGACCGTCCCAATACACCGCCCAGGACCGTCCCAATACACTGCCCAGGACCTTCCGAATACACCGCCCAGGACCGTCCCAATACACTGCCCAGGACCATCCCAATACACTGCCCAGGATCGTCCGAGGAAACTGCCCAGGACCGTCCGAATACACTGCCCAGGACCGTCCGAATACACTGGCCAGGACCGTCACAATACACCGCCCAGGACCGTCACAATACACTGCCCAGGACCGTCCCAATACACTGCCCAGGACCGTCCGAATACTCTGCCCAGGACCGTCCCAATACACTGCCCAGGACCGTCCCAATACACTGCCCAGGACCGTCCGAATACACTGCCCAGGACCGTCCGAATACACTGCCCAGGCCCGTCCGAATACACTGCCCAGGACCGTCCCAATACACTGCCCAGGACCGTCCGAATACACCGCCCAGGACCGTCACAATACACTGCCCAGGACCGTCCCAATACACTGCCCAGGACCGTCCCAATACACTGCCCAGGACCGTCCGAATACACTGCCCAGGACCGTCCGAATACACTGCCCAGGACCGTCCGAGTACACTGCCCAGGACCGTCCCAATACACTTCCCAGGACCGTCCCAATAAACTGCCCAGGACCGTCCGAATACACTGCCCAGGACCGTCCGAATACACCGCCCAGGACCGTCCCAATACACCGCCCAGGACCGTCCGAATACACTGCCCAGGACCGTCCCAAGACACTGCCCAGGACCGTCCCAATACACTGCCCAGGACCGTCCCAATACACTGCCCAGGACCGTCCGAATACACTGCCCAGGACCGTCCGAATACACTGCCCAGGACCGTCCGAATACACTGCCCAGGACCGTCACAATACACTGCCCAGGACCGTCCCAATACACTGCCCAGGACCGTCCGAATACACTGCCCAGGAGCGTCCCAAAACACTGCCCAGGCCCGTCCCAATACAGCGCCCAGGACCGCCCCAATACACTGCCCAGGACCGTCCCAATACACTGCCCAGGACCGTCCCAATACACTGCCCAGGACCGTCCGAATACACTGCCCAGGACCGTCCCAATACACTGCCCAGGACCGTCCCAATACACTGCCCAGGACCGTCCCAATACACTGCCCAGCACCGTCCGAATACACTGCCCAGGACCGTCCGAATACACTGCCCAGGACCGTCCCAATACACTGCCCAGGACCGTCACAATACAGCGCCCAGGACCGCCCCAATACACTGCCCAGGACCGTCCCAATACACTGCCCAGGACCGTCCCAATACACTGCCCAGGACCGTCCGAATACACCGCCCAGGACCGTCCGAATACACTGCCCAGGACCGTCCCAATACACTGCCCAGGACCGTCCCAATACACTGCCCAGGACCGTCCGAATACACTGCCCAGGACCGTCCCAATACACTGCCCAGGACCGTCCGAATACACTGCCCAGGACCGTCCGCATACACTGCCCAGGCCCGTCCGAATACACTGCCCAGGACCGTCCCAATACACTGCCCAGGACCGTCCGAATACACCGCCCAGGACCGTCACAATACACTGCCCAGGACCGTCCCAATAACTGCCCAGGACCATCCGAATACACGGCCCAGGACCGTCCCAATACACTGCCCAGGACCGTCCCAATACACTGCCCAGGACCGTCCCAATACACTGCCCAGGACCGTCACAATACACTGCCCAGGACCGTCCGAACACACTGCCCAGGACCGTCTCAATACACTGCCCAGGACCATCCCAATACACCGCCCAGGACCGTCCGAATACACTGCCCAGGACCGTCCGAATACACTGCCCAGGACCGTCCGAATACACTGCCCAGGACCGTCCGAATACACCGCCCAGGACCGTCCCAATACACCGCCCAGGACCGTCCGAATACACTGCCCAGGACCGTCCCAATACACTGCCCAGGACCGTCCCAATACACTGCCCAGGACCGTCCCAATACACCGCCCAGGACCGTCCGAATACACTGCCCAGGACCGTCCGAATACACTGCCCATGACCGTCCCAATACACTGCCCAGGACCGTCACAATACACTGCCCAGGACCGTCACAATACACCGCCCAGGACCGTCCCAATACACTGCCCAGGACCGTCCCAATACACTGCCCAGGACCGACCCAATACACCGCCCAGGACCGTCCGAATACACTGCCAAGGACCGTCACAATACACCGCCCAGGACCGTCCGAATACACTGCCCAGGACCGTCCCAATACACTGCCCAGGACCGTCCAAATACACCGCCCAGGACCGTACGAATACACTGCCCAGGACCGTCCCAATACACTGCCCAGGTCCGTCCCAATACATTGCCCAGGACCGTCCCAATACACCGCCCAGGACCGTCCGAATACACTGCCCAGGACCGTCCCAATACACTGCCCAGGACCGTCACAATACTCTGCCCATGACCGTCCGAATACACTGCCCAGGACCGTCCCAATACACTGCCCAGGACCGTCACAATGCACTGCCCAGGACCGTCCCAATACACTGCCCAGGACCGTCCCAATACACTGCCCAGGACCGTCCGAATACACCGCCCAGGACCGTCCGAATACACTGCCCTGGACCGTCCCAATACACTGCCCAGGACCGTCCCAATACACTGCCCAGGACCGTCCGAACACACTGCCCAGGACCGTCCCAATACACCGCCCAGGACCGTCCGAATACACTGCCCAGGACCGTCCCAATACACTGCCCAGGACCGTCCGATTACACTGCCCAGGACCGTCCCAATACACTGCCCAGGACCGTCACAATACACTGCCCAGGACCGTCCGAATACACCGCCCAGGACCGTCCGAATACACTGCCCAGGACCGTCACAATACACTGCCCAGGACCGTCCCAATACACTGCCCAGGACCGTCCGAATACACTGCCCAGGACCGTCCGAATACACTGCCCAGGACCGTCCGAATACACTGCCCAGGACCGTCCCAATACACCGCCCAGGACCGTCCGAATACACTGCCCAGGACCGTCCCAATACACTTCCCAGGACCGTCCCAATACACTGCCAAGGACCGTCCCAATACACTGCCCAGGACCGTCCCAATACACCGCACAGGACCGTCTGAATACACTGCCCAGGACCGTCCGAATACACTGCCCAGGACCGTCCCAATACACTGCCCAGGACCGTCCCAATACACTGCCCAGGACCGTCCCAATACACCGCCCAGGACCGTCCGAATACACTGCCCAGGACCGTCCGAATACACTGCCCAGGACCGTCCCAATACACTGCCCAGGACCGTCAAAATACACTGCCCAGGACCGTCACAATACACCGCCCAGGACCGTCCCAATACACTGCCCAGGACCGTCCCAATACACTGCCCAGGACCGACCCAATACACCGCCCAGGACCGTCCGAATACACTGCCAAGGACCGTCACAATACACCGCCCAGGACCGTCCGAATACACTGCCCAGGACCGTCCCAATACACTGCCCAGGACCGTCCCAATACACTGCCCAGAACCGTCACAATACACTGCCCAGGACCGTCCGAATACACTGCCCAGGACCGTCCGAACACACGGCCCAGGACCGTCCCAATACACCGCCCAGGACCGTCCCAATACACTGCCCAGGACCGTCCGAATACACTGCCCAGGACCGTCCGAATACACTGCCCAGGACCGTCCCAATACACTGCCCAGGACCGTCACAATACACTGCCCAGGACCGTCCCAATACACTGCCCAGGACCGTCACAATACACTGCCCAGGACCGTCCGAATACACTGACCAGGACCGTCAAAATACACTGACCAGGACCGTCCGAATACACTGCCCAGGACCGTCAAAATACACTGCCCAGGACCGTCACAATACACTGCCCAGGACCGTCCCAATACACTGCCCAGGACCGTCCGAATACACTGCCCAGGACCGTCCCAATACACCGCCCAGGACCGTCCCAATACACCGCCCAGGACCGTCCCAATACACCGCCCAGGACCGTCCGAATACACTGCCCAGGACCGTCCGAACACACTGCCCAGGACCGTCCCAATACACCGCCCAGGACCGTCCCAATACACCGCCCAGGACCGTCCCAATACACTGCCCAGGACCGTCCCAATACACTGCCCAGGACCGTCCCAATACACTGCCCAGGACCGTCCCAATACACTGCCCAGGACCGTCCCAATACACTGCCCAGGACCGTCCCAATACACCGCCCAGGACCGTCCCAATACACTGCCCAGGTCCGTCCCAATACACTGCCCAGGTCCGTCCGAATACACCGCCCAGGACCGTCCCAATACACTTCCCAGGACCGTCCCAATACACTGCCCAGGACCGTCCCAATACACCGCCCAGGACCGTCCCAATACACTGCCCAGGACCGTCCCAATACACTGCCCAGGTCCGTCCGAATACACCGCCCAGGACCGTCCCAATACACTGCCCAGGACCGTCCCAATACACTGCCCAGGACCGTCCCAATACACCGCCCAGGACCGCCCCAATACACTGCCCAGGACAGTTCCCAATACACTGCCCAGTACCGTCCGAATACACCGCCCAGGACCGTCACAATACACTGCCCAGGACCGTCCCAATACACCGCCCAGGACCGTCCGAATACACTGCCCAGGACCGTCCCAATACACTGCCCAGGACCGTCCGAATACACTGCCCTGGACCGTCCCAATACACTGCCCAGGACCGTCCCAATACACTGCCCAGGACCGTCACAATACACTGCCCAGGACCGTCCCAATACACTGCCCAGGACCGTCCCAATACACTGCCCAGGACCGTCCGAATACACTGCCCAGGACCGTCACAATACACTGCCCAGGACCGTCCCAATACACCGCCCAGGACCGTCCGAATACACTGCCCAGGACCGTCCGAATACACCGCCCAGGACCGTCCGAATACACTGCCCTGGACCGTCCCAATACACTGCCCAGGACCGTCCCAATACACTGACCAGGACCGTCCCAATACACTGCACAGGACCGTCCCAATACACTGCCCAGGACCGTCCGAATACACTGCCCAGGACCGTCCCAATACACTGACCAGGACCGTCCCAATACACTGCACAGGACCGTCAAAATACACTGACCAGGACCGTCCGAATACACTGCCCAGGACCGTCAAAATACACTGCCCAGGACCGTCACAATACACTGCCCAGGACCGTCCCAATACACTGCCCAGGACCGTCCGAATACACTGCCCAGGACCGTCCCAATACACCGCCCAGGACCGTCCCAATACACCGCCCAGGACCGTCCCAATACACCGCCCAGGACCGTCCGAATACACTGCCCAGGACCGTCCGAACACACTGCCCAGGACCGTCCCAATACACCGCCCAGGACCGTCCCAATACACCGCCCAGGACCGTCCCAATACACTGCCCAGGACCGTCCCAATACACTGCCCAGGACCGTCCCAATACACTGCCCAGGACCGTCCCAATACACTGCCCAGGACCGTCCCAATACACTGCCCAGGACCGTCCCAATACACCGCCCAGGACCGTCCCAATACACTGCCCAGGTCCGTCCCAATACACTGCCCAGGTCCGTCCGAATACACCGCCCAGGACCGTCCCAATACACTTCCCAGGACCGTCCCAATACACTGCCCAGGACCGTCCCAATACACCGCCCAGGACCGTCCCAATACACTGCCCAGGACCGTCCCAATACACTGCCCAGGTCCGTCCGAATACACCGCCCAGGACCGTCCCAATACACTGCCCAGGACCGTCCCAATACACTGCCCAGGACCGTCCCAATACACCGCCCAGGACCGCCCCAATACACTGCCCAGGACAGTTCCCAATACACTGCCCAGTACCGTCCGAATACACCGCCCAGGACCGTCACAATACACTGCCCAGGACCGTCCCAATACACCGCCCAGGACCGTCCGAATACACTGCCCAGGACCGTCCCAATACACTGCCCAGGACCGTCCGAATACACTGCCCTGGACCGTCCCAATACACTGCCCAGGACCGTCCCAATACACTGCCCAGGACCGTCACAATACACTGCCCAGGACCGTCCCAATACACTGCCCAGGACCGTCCCAATACACTGCCCAGGACCGTCCGAATACACTGCCCAGGACCGTCACAATACACTGCCCAGGACCGTCCCAATACACCGCCCAGGACCGTCCGAATACACTGCCCAGGACCGTCCGAATACACCGCCCAGGACCGTCCGAATACACTGCCCTGGACCGTCCCAATACACTGCCCAGGACCGTCCCAATACACTGACCAGGACCGTCCCAATACACTGCACAGGACCGTCCCAATACACTGCCCAGGACCGTCCGAATACACTGCCCAGGACCGTCCCAATACACTGACCAGGACCGTCCCAATACACTGCACAGGACCGTCCGAATACACTGCCCAGGACCGTCCCAATACACTGCACAGGACCGTCCGAATACACTGCCCAGGACCGTCCCAATACACTGCCCAGGACCGTCCCAATACACTGCCCAGGACCGTCACAATACACTGCCCAGGACCGTCCCAATACACTGCCCAGGACCGTCCGAATACACCGCCCAGGACCGTCCGAATACACTGCCCAGGACCGTCCCAATACACTGCCCAGGACCGTCCCAATACACTGCCCAGGACCGTCCCAATACACCGCCCAGGACCGTCACAATACACCGCCCAGGACCGTCCGAATACACTGCACAGGACCGTCCGAATACACTGCCCAGGACCGTCCGAATACACTGCCCAGGACCGTCCCAATACACTGCCCAGGACCGTCCCAATACACTGCCCAGGACCGTCCCAATACACCGCCCAGGCCCGTCCGAATACACTGCCCAGGACCGTCCCAATACACCGCCCAGGCCCGTCCGAATACACTGCCCAGGACCGTCCGAATACACCGCCCAGGACCGACCGAATACACCGCCCAGGACCGTCCGAATACACAGCCCAGGACCGTCCCAATACACTGCCCAGGAACGTCACAATACACTGCCCAGGACCGTCCGAATACACTGCCCAGGACCGTCCCAATACACCGCCCAGGACCGTCACAATACACTGCCCAGGGCCGTCCGAATACACTGCCCAGGACCGTCCGAATACACTGCCCAGGACCGTCCCAATACACTGCCAAGGACCGTCCCAATACACTGCCCAGGACCGTCCCAATACACCGCCCAGGCCCGTCCGAATACACTGCCCAGGACCGTCCGAATACACCGCCCAGGACCGTCCGAATACACTGCCCAGGACCGTCCCAATACACTGCCCAGGACCGTCCCAATACACTGCCCAGGACCGTCCCAATACACCGCCCAGGACCGTCACAATACACCGCCCAGGACCGTCCGAATACACTGCCCAGGACCGTCCGAATACACTGCCCAGGACCGTCCGAATACACTGCCCAGGACCGTCCCAATACACTGCCCAGGACCGTCCCAATACACTGCCCAGGACCGTCCCAATACACCGCCCAGGCCCGTCCGAATACACTGCCCAGGACCGTCCCAATACACCGCCCAGGCCCGTCCGAATACACTGCCCAGGACCGTCCGAATACACCGCCCAGGACCGACCGAATACACCGCCCAGGACCGTCCGAATACACAGCCCAGGACCGTCCCAATACACTGCCCAGGAACGTCACAATACACTGCCCAGGACCGTCCGAATACACTGCCCAGGACCGTCCCAATACACCGCCCAGGACCGTCACAATACACTGCCCAGGGCCGTCCGAATACACTGCCCAGGACCGTCCGAATACACTGCCCAGGACCGTCCCAATACACTGCCAAGGACCGTCCCAATACACTGCCCAGGACCGTCCCAATACACCGCCCAGGCCCGTCCGAATACACTGCCCAGGACCGTCCCAATACACCGCCCAGGCCCGTCCGAATACACTGCCCAGGACCGTCCGAATACACCGCCCAGGACCGACCGAATACACCGCCCAGGACCGTCCGAATACACTGCCCAGGACCGTCCCAATACACTGCCCA
Organism: Heptranchias perlo; assembly: GCF_035084215.1. Classification (NCBI taxonomy): domain Eukaryota; kingdom Metazoa; phylum Chordata; class Chondrichthyes; order Hexanchiformes; family Hexanchidae; genus Heptranchias; species Heptranchias perlo. Next base: position 57,431 of record NW_027139990.1, on the reverse strand, counting down.
GGACCGTCACAATACACTGCCCAGGACCGTCCGAATACACTGCCCAGGACCGTCCCAATACACCGCCCAGGACCTTCACAATACACTGCCCAGGGCCGTCCGAATACACTGCCCAGGACCGTCCGAATACACTGCCCAGGACCGTCCCAATACACTGCCAAGGACCGTCCCAATACACTGCCCAGGACCGTCCCAATACACCGCCCAGGACCGTCCGAATACACTGCCCAGGACCGTCACAATACACTGCCCAGGACCGTCACAATACACTGCCCAGGACCGTCCGAATACACCGCCCAGGACCGTCACAATACACTGCCCAGGACCGTCCGAATACACTGACCAGGACCGTCCCAATACACCGCCCAGGACCGTCCGAATACAATGCCCAGGACCGTCCCAATACACTGCCCAGGACCGTCACAATACACCGCCCAGGACCGTCCGAATACACCGCCCAGGACCGTCCCAATACACTGCCCAGGACCGCCCCAATACACTGCCCAGGACCGTCCGAATACAATGCCCAGGACCGTCCGAATACACTGCCCAGGACCGTCCCAATACACTGCCCAGGACCGTCACAATACACTGCCCAGGACCGTCACAATACACTGCCCAGGGCCGTCCGAATACACTGCCCAGGACCGTCCCAATACACTGCCCAGGACCGTCCCAATACACTGCCCAGGACCGTCCGAATACACTGCCCCGGACCGTCCCAATACACCGCCCATGACCGTCCCAATACACCGCCCAGGACCGTCCCAATACACCGCCCAGGACCGTCCGAATACAATGCCCAGGACCGTCCGAATACACTGCCCAGGACCGTCCGAATACACCGCCCAGGACCGTCCGAATACACTGCCCAGGACCGTCCCAATACACTGCCCAGGACCGTCCCAATACACCGCCCAGGACCGTCCCAATACACCGCCCAGGACCGTCACAATACACCGCCCAGGACCGTCCGAATACACTGCCCAGGACCGTCCGAATACACTGCCCAGGACCGTCCGAATACACTGCCCAGGACCGTCCCAATACACTGCCCAGGACCGTCCCAATACACTGCCCAGGACCGTCCCAATACACCGCCCAGGCCCGTCCGAATACACTGCCCAGGACCGTCCCAATACACCGCCCAGGCCCGTCCGAATACACTGCCCAGGACCGTCCGAATACACCGCCCAGGACCGACCGAATACACCGCCCAGGACCGTCCGAATACACAGCCCAGGACCGTCCCAATACACTGCCCAGGACCGTCACAATACACTGCCCAGGACCGTCCGAATACACTGCCCAGGACCGTCCCAATACACCGCCCAGGACCGTCACAATACACTGCCCAGGGCCGTCCGAATACACTGCCCAGGACCGTCCGAATACACTGCCCAGGACCGTCCCAATACACTGCCAAGGACCGTCCCAATACACTGCCCAGGACCGTCCCAATACACCGCCCAGGCCCGTCCGAATACACTGCCCAGGACCGTCCCAATACACCGCCCAGGCCCGTCCGAATACACTGCCCAGGACCGTCCGAATACACCGCCCAGGACCGACCGAATACACCGCCCAGGACCGTCCGAATACACTGCCCAGGACCGTCCCAATACACTGCCCAGGACCGTCACAATACACTGCCCAGGACCGTCCGAATACACTGCCCAGGACCGTCCCAATACACCGCCCAGAACCGTCACAATACACTGCCCAGGGCCGTCCGAATACACTGCCCAGGACCGTCCGAATACACTGCCCAGGACCGTCCCAATACACTGCCAAGGACCGTCCCAATACACTGCCCAGGACCGTCCCAATACACCGCCCAGGACCGTCCGAATACACTGCCCAGGACCGTCACAATGCACTGCCCAGGACCGTCACAATACACTGCCCAGGACCGTCCGAATACACCGCCCAGGACCGTCACAATACACTGCCCAGGACCGTCCGAATACACTGACCAGGACCGTCCCAATACACCGCCCAGGACCGTCCGAATACAATGCCCAGGACCGTCCCAATACACTGCCCAGGACCGTCACAATACACCGCCCAGGACCGTCCGAATACACCGCCCAGGACCGTCCCAATACACTGCCCAGGACCGCCCCAATACACTGCCCAGGACCGTCCGAATACAATGCCCAGGACCGTCCGAATACACTGCCCAGGACCGTCCCAATACACTGCCCAGGACCGTCACAATACACTGCCCAGGACCGTCACAATACACTGCCCAGGGCCGTCCGAATACACTGCCCAGGACCGTCCCAATACACTGCCCAGGACCGTCCCAATACACTGCCCAGGACCGTCCGAATACACTGCCCCGGACCGTCCCAATACACCGCCCATGACCGTCCCAATACACCGCCCAGGACCGTCCCAATACACCGCCCAGGACCGTCCGAATACAATGCCCAGGACCGTCCGAATACACTGCCCAGGACCGTCCGAATACACTTGCCCAGGACCGTCCCAATACACTGCCCAGGACCGTCCGAACACACCGCCCAGGACCGTCCCAATACACTGCCCAGGACCGTCCCAATACACCGCCCAGCACCGTCCCAATACACTGCCCAGGACCGTCCCAATACACAGCCCAGGACCGTCCCAATACACTGACCAGGACCGTCCGAATACACTGCCCAGGACCGCCCCAATACACTGCCCAGGACCGTCCGAATACACCGCCCAGGACCGTCCCAATACACTGACCAGGACCGTCCCAATACACTGCCCAGGACCGTCCCAATACACTGCCCAGGACCGTCCCAATACACTGACCAGGACCGTCCAAATACACTGCCCAGGACCGCCCCAATACACTGCCCAGGACCGTCCGAATACACTGCCCAGGACCGTCCCAATACACTGCCCAGGACCGTCCCAATACACTGCCCAGGACCGTCACAATACACTGCCCAGGACCGTCCGAATACACTGCCCAGGACCGTCACAATACACTGCCCAGGACCGTCCCAATACACAGCCCAGGACCGTCCCAATACACTGCCCAGGACCGTCCGAATACACTGCCCAGGACCGTCCCAATACACTGCCCAGGACCGTCCCAATACACAGCCCAGGACCGTCCCAATACACTGCCCAGGACCGTCACAATACACTGCCCAGGACCGTCCGAATACACTGCCCAGGACCGTCACAATACACTGCCCAGGACCGTCACAATACACTGCCCAGGACCGTCCGAATACACTGCCCAGGATCGTCACAATACACCGCCCAGGACCGTCCCAATACACTGCCCAGGACCGTCCCAATACACTGCCCAGGACCGTCACAATACACTGCCCAGGACCGTCACAATACACTGCCCAGGACCTTCCGAATACACTGCCCAGGACCGTCCCAATACACTGCCCAGGACCGTCCCAATACACTGCCCAGGACCGTCCCAATACACTGCCCAGGACCGTCCCAATACACTGCCCAGGTCCGTCCCAATACACTGCCCAGGACCGTCACAATACACCGCCCAGGACCGTCCCAATACACTGCCCAGGACCGTCCCAATACACTGCCCAGGACCGTCCGAATACACTGCCCAGGACCGTCCCAATACACTGCCCAGGACCATCCGAATACACTGCCCAGGACCGTCCCAATACACTGCCCAGGACCGTCCCAATACACTGCCCAGGACCGTCACAATACACTGCCCAGGACCGTCCCAATACACTGCCCAGGACCGTCCGAGGAAACTGCCCAGGACCGTCCCAATACACTGCCCAGGACCGTCCGAGGAAACTGCCCAGGACCGTCCCAATACACTGCCCAGGACCATCCGAATACACTGCCCAGGACCGTCCCAATACACTGCCCAGGACCGTCCCAATACACTGCCCAGGACCGTCACAATACACTGCCCAGGACCGTCCGAATACACTGCCCAGGACCGTCCGAGGAAACTGCCCAGGACCGTCCCAATACGGTCTCACTTTAAGAGGAACGGTCTCACTTTAAGAGGGACTGCCTCACTTTAAGAGGGACTGTCTGGCTTTAAGAGGACCGGGCTCGCTTTAAGGGGACGGTCTCGCTTTAAGGGGATGGTCTCGCTTTAAGAGGGACAATCTCACTTTAAGAGGGACGGTCTCGCTTTAAAAGGACGGTCTCGCTTTAAGAGGACAGGCTCGCTTTAAGAGGGATGGTCTCGCTGTAAGGGGACAGTCTCACTTTAAGAGGGATGGTCTCGCTTTAAGGGGACGGTCTCACTTTAAGAGGGACGGTCTCACTTTAAAAGGACAATCTCGCTTTAAGAGGACGGTCTCGCTTTAAGAGGGACAGTCTCACTTTAAGAGGGACTGTTTAGCTTTAAGAGGGCGGTCTCGCTTTAAGAGGACAGTCTCGCTTTAAAAGGGCTGCCTCGCTTTAAGAGGACGGTCTCACTTTAAGAGGGACGGTCTCGCTTTAAGAGGACGGTCTCGCTGTTGGAGGGACGGTCTCACTTTAAGGGGCCGATCTCGCTTTAAGGGGACGGTCTCACTTTAAGAGGGACGGTCTCACTTTAAGAGGGACGGTCTCGCTTTATGGGGATGGTCTCGCTTTAAGAGGGACAATCTCACTTTAAGAGGGACTGTCTGGCTTTAAGAGGACTGGGCTCGCTTTAAGGGGACGGTCTCACTTTAAGGGGATGGTCTCGCTTTAAGGGGACGGTCTCACTTTAAGAGGGACGGTCTCGCTTTAAGGGGATGGTCTCGCTTTAAGAGGGACAATCTCACTTTAAGAGGGACTGTCTGGCTTTAAGAGGACCGGGCTCGCTTTAAGGGGACGGTCTCACTTTAAGGGGACGGTCTCGCTTTAAGACAGTCTCACTTTTAGGGGATCGTCTCGCTTTAAGAGGGACGGTCTCGCTTCAAGGGGATGGTCTCACTTTAAGAAGGACAGTCTCACTTTTAGGGGATCGTCTCGCTTTAAGAGGGATGGTCTCGCTTTAAGAGGACGGTCTCACTTTAAGAGGGTCGGCCTCACTTTAAGGGGACTGTCTCACTTTAAGAGGGACGGTCTCGCTTTAAGGGAACGGTCTCACTTTAAGAGGGTCGGCCTCACTTTAAGGGGACTGTCTCACTTTAAGAGGGACAGTCTCGCCTTAAGAGGGACGGTCTTGCTTTAAGACGGATGGCCTGGCTTTAAGGTGGACGGTCTGGCTTTAAGATGGACGGGCTCGCTTTAAGGGGGGGATCGTGCTTTAAGGGGGGGGGAGTCTGGCTTTAAGGGGGACGGTCTTGCTTTAAGAGAACGATCTCACTTCTCACTTTAAGGGGGACGGTCTCACTTTAAGGGGGACGGTCTCACTTTAAGTGGGGACGGTCTCACTTTAAGGGGACGGTCTCACTTTAAGGGGACGGTCTCACTTTAAGTGGGGACGGTCTCACTTTAAGTGGGGACGGTCTCACTTTAAGGGGACGGTCTCACTTTAAGTGGGGACGGTCTCACTTTAAGGGGACGGTCTCACTTTAAGGGGACGGTCTCACTTTAAGTGGGGACGGTCTCACTTTAAGGGGACGGTCTCACTTTAAGTGGGGACGGTCTCACTTTAAGGGGACGGTCTCACTTTAAGGGGACGGTCTCACTTTAAGGGGACGGTCTCACTTTAAGTGGGGACGGTCTCACTTTAAGGGGACGGTCTGGCCTTGAGGAGAAGTTGGGATGCGGAAGTGACTCCCTCTTGTGCATATCTGCACGGAAAGAGGAACTCACAAGATTGGAGCAAGAGAGAAACGAGAGCCTGCCTTCGAATGAGGAAGAGAGAAGGTTCACTTTCTGCTGACAGCACTTTGCGAATCGACCAACTGCAGGTACAAAGCAACAAATATTTGTGCCGTTAAATTTTAACTAACCTGCCGTGTAAATATTTTGCTGCGTGTGTTTCCTTTTAGCTGAGTGAGAAGGACTGCACGGGAAGATCCCAGAAATCAGACTGATTCTCCACACAGGCAGCTCGAGTCCTGATGCAATGCCCAGAGAGAGGTGTTTAAATTTAGACCGTCATCTCAACCTCACTTAAAAGAGAGATCTCCCATTTCCACAGAGCCTTTCACCACCTCAGGATATCCCAAAGCTTCACAGTGAAGCACTTTTATATTAAAGTGTGCTCACTGTTGTAATGTAGGAAACGCGGCAGATAATGAGCGCACAGCAAGATCCCACAAACAGCAAGGTGATAAATGACCAGATCATCTGTTCTTTTAGTGATGTTGGTCGAGGGATAAATATCGGGGCCCAGGACCCCGGGCAGCGCCGCGCTGTCGGAGGGTCGGTACTGAGGGAGCGCCGCACTGTCGGAGGGTCGGTACTGAGGGAGGGCCGCACTGTCGGAGGGTCGGTACTGAGGGAGTGCCGCACTGTCGGAGGGTCAGTACTGAGGGAGCGCCGCACTGTCGGAGGGTCGGTACTGAGGGAGTGCCGCACTGTCGGAGGGTCGGTACTGAGGGAGGGCCGCACTGTCGGAGGGTCGGTACTGAGGGAGGGCCGCACTGTCGGAGGGTCAGTACTGAGGGAGGGCCGCACTGTCGGAGGGTCAGTACTGAGGGAGGGCCGCACTGTCGGAGGGTCAGTACTGAGGGAGCGCCGCACTGTCGGAGGGTCAGTACTGAGGGAGCGCCGCACTGTCGGAGGGTCGGTACTGAGGGAGGGCCGCACTGTCGGAGGGTCAGTACTGAGGGAGGGCCACACTGTCGGAGGGTCGGTACTGAGGGAGGGCCGCACTGTCGGAGGGTCAGTACTGAGGGAGCGCCGCACTGTCGGAGGGTCAGTACTGAGGGAGGGCCGCACTGTCGGAGGGTCAGTACTGAGGGAGCGCCGCACTGTCGGAGGGTCAGTACTGAGGGAGCGCCGCACTGTCGGAGGGTCAGTACTGAGGGAGCGCCACACTGTCGGAGGGTCGGTACTGAGGGAGCGCCGCACTGTCGGAGGGTCGGTACTGAGGGAGCGCCGCACTGTCGGAGGGTCGGTACTGAGGGAGCGCCGCACTGTCGGAGGCTCAGTACTGAGGGAGGGCCGCACTGTTGGAGGGTCAGTACTGAGGGAGCGCCGCACTGTCGGAGGGTCAGTACTGAGGGAGCGCCGCACTGTCGGAGGCTCAGTACTGAGGGAGCGCCGAACTGTCGGAGGGTCGGTACTGAGGGAGCGCCGCACTGTCGGAGGCTCAGTACTGAGGGAGCGCCGCACTGTCGGAGGGTCGGTACTGAGGGAGCGCCGCACTGTCGGAGGGTCGGTACTGAGGGAGCGCCGCACTGTCGGAGGGTCGGTACTGAGGGAGCGCCGCACTGTCGGAGGCTCAGTACTGAGGGAGCCCCGCACTGTCGGAGGGTCATTACTGAGGGAGCGCCGCACTGTCGGAGGGTCAGTACTGAGGGAGCGCCGCACTGTCGGAGGGTCGGTACTGAGGGAGGGCCGCACTGTCGGAGGGTCAGTACTGAGGGAGGAACGCACTGTCGGAGGGTCGGTACTGAGGGAGCGCCGCACTGTCGGAGGGTCAGTACTGAGGGAGGGCCGCACTGTGGGAGGGTCAGTACTGAGGGAGCGCCGCACTGTCGGAGGGTCAGTACTGAGGGAGCGCCGCACTGTCGGAGGGTCAGTACTGAGGGAGCGCCGCACTGTCGGAGGGTCAGTACTGAGGGAGCGCCGCACTGTCGGAGGGTCAGTACTGAGGGAGCGCCGCACTGTCGGAGGGTCGGTACTGAGGGAGCGCCGCACTGTCGGAGGGTCAGTACTGAGGGAGCGCCGCACTGTCGGAGGGTCGGTACTGAGGGAGCGCCGCACTGTCGGAGGGTCAGTACTGAGGGAGCGCCGCACTGTCGGAGGGTCGGTACTGAGGGAGGGCCGCACTGTCGGAGGGTCAGTACTGAGGGAGCCCCGCACTGTCGGAGGGTCAGTACTGAGGGAGCGCAGCACTGTCGGAGGGTCAGTACTGAGGGAGGGCCGCACTGTCGGAGGGGCAGTACTGAGGGAGCGCCGCACTGTCGGAGGGTCAGTACTGAGGGAGCGCCGCACTGTCGGAGGGTCAGTACTGAGGGAGCGCCGCACTGTCGGAGGGTCGGTACTGAGGGAGCGCCGCACTGTCGGAGGGTCAGTACTGAGGGAGCGCCGCACTGTCGGAGGGTCGGTACTGAGGGAGCGCCGCACTGTCGGAGGGTCAGTACTGAGGGAGCGCCGCACTGTCGGAGGGTCAGTACTGAGGGAGCGCCGCACTGTCGGAGGGTCAGTACTGAGGGAGGGCCGCACTGTCGGAGGGTCAGTACTGAGGGAGCGCCGCACTGTCGGAGGGTCGGTACTGAGGGAGCGCCGCACTGTCGGAGGGTCGGTACTGAGGGAGCGCCGCACTGTCGGAGGGTCGGTACTGAGGGAGCGCCGCACTGTCGGAGGGTCGGTACTGAGGGAGCCCCGCACTGTCGGAGGCTCAGTACTGAGGGAGCCCCGCACTGTCGGAGGGTCATTACTGAGGGAGCGCCGCACTGTCGGAGGGTCAGTACTGAGGGAGCGCCGCACTGTCGGAGGGTCAGTACTGAGGGAGCGCCGCACTGTCGGAGGGTCGGTACTGAGGGAGGAACGCACTGTCGGAGGGTCAGTACTGAGGGAGGGCCGCACTGTCGGAGGGTCGGTACTGAGGGAGGGCCGCACTGTCGGAGGGTCGGTACTGAGGGAGCGCCGCACTGTCGGAGGGTCAGTACTGAGGGAGGGCCGCACTGTCGGAGGGTCAGTACTGAGGGAGCGCCGCACTGTCGGAGGGTCAGTACTGAGGGAGCGCCGCACTGTCGGAGGGTCAGTACTGAGGGAGCGCCGCACTGTCTGAGGGTCGGTACTGAGGGAGCGCCGCGCTGTCGGAGGGTCAGTACTGAGGGAGCGCCGCACCGTCGGAGGGTCGGTACTGAGGGAGCGCCGCACTGTCGGAGGGTCAGTACTGAGGGAGCGCCGCACTGTCGGAGGGTCAGTACTGAGGGAGGGCCGCACTGTCGGAGGGTCAGTACTGAGGGAGCGCCGCACTGTCGGAGGGTCGGTACTGAGGGAGCGCCGCACTGTCGGAGGGTCGGTACTGAGGGAGCGCCGCACTGTCGGAGGGTCGGTACTGAGGGAGCGCCGCACTGTCGGAGGGTCAGTACTGAGGGAGCGCCGCACTGTCGGAGGGTCAGTACTGAGGGAGGAACGCACTGTCGGAGGGTCGGTACTGAGGGAGCGCCGCACTGTCGGAGGGTCGGTACTGAGGGAGCGCCGCACTGTCGGAGGGTCAGTACTGAGGGAGCGCCGCACTGTCGGAGGGTCGGTGCTGAGGGAGCGCCGCACTGTCGGAGGGTCAGTACTGAGGGAGGGCCGCACTGTCGGAGGGTCAGTACTGAGGGAGAGCCGCACTGTCGGAGGGTCAGTACTGAGGGAGGGCCGCACTGTCGGAGGGTCGGTGCTGAGGGAGCGCCGCACTGTCGGAGGGTCGGTACTGAGGGAGCGCCGCACTGTCGGAGGGTCAGTACTGAGGGAGCGCCGCACTGTCGGAGGGTCAGTACTGAGGGAGCGCCGCACTGTCGGAGGGTCAGTACTGAGGGAGGGCCGCACTGTCGGAGGGTCAGTACTGAGGGAGGGCCGCACTGTCGGAGGGTCAGTACTGAGGGAGGGCCGCACTGTCGGAGGGTCAGTACTGAGGGAGCGCCGCACTGTCTGAGGGTCGGTACTGAGGGAGGGCCGCACTGTCGGAGGGTCAGTACTGAGGGAGCGCCGCACTGTCGGAGGGTCGGTACTGAGGGAGCGCCGCACTGTCGGAGGGTCAGTACTGAGGGAGCGCCGCACTGTCGGAGGGTCAGTACTGAGGGAGCGCCGCACTGTCGGAGGGTCGGTACTGAGGGAGGGCCGCACTGTCGGAGGGTCAGTACTGAGGGAGGGCCGCACTGTCGGAGGGTCAGTACTGAGGGAGCGCCGCACTGTCGGAGGGTCGGTACTGAGGGAGGGCCGCACTGTCGGAGGGTCGGTACTGAGGGAGGGCCGCAGTGTCGGAGGGTCAGTACTGAGGGAGCGCCGCACTGTCGGAGGGTCGGTACTGAGGGAGCGCCGCACTGTCGGAGGGTCGGTACTGAGGGAGGGCCGCAGTGTCGGAGGGTCAGTACTGAGGGAGCGCCGCACTGTCGGAGGGTCGGTACTGAGGGAGCGCCGCACTGTCGGAGGGTCGGTACTGAGGGAGCGCCGCACTGTCGGAGGGTCGGTACTGAGGGAGCGCCGCACTGTCGGAGGGTCAGTACTGAGGGAGCGCCGCACTGTCGGAGGGTCGGTACTGAGGGAGCGCCGCACTGTCGGAGGGTCAGTACTGAGGGAGGGCCGCACTGTCGGAGGGTCAGTACTGAGGGAGCGCCGCACTGTCGGAGGGTCGGTACTGAGGGAGCGCCGCACTGTCGGAGGGTCAGTACTGAGGGAGCCCCGCACTGTCGGAGGGTCGGTACTGAGGGAGGGCCGCACTGTCGGAGGGTCAGTGCTGAGGGAGCGCCGCACTGTCGGAGGGTCAGTACTGAGGGAGCGCCGCACTGTCGGAGGGTCAGTACTGAGGGAGCGCCGCACTCTCAGAGGGTCAGTACTGAGGAATGTTCCGGAGAAGCGCGAAATGTTCGGCCCCGTATTATGGAGATCCAGAATGTTACGGCACAAAAGGAGGCCATTCGGCCCATCGTGTGCGTGCCGGCCGATAATGAGCCCCCCCAGCCTAATCCCCCTTTCCAGCACTTGGTCCGTAGCCCTGTAGGTTTCGGCTCTTCAGGTGCACGTCCAGGGACTTTGTGAATGAGTTGAGGGTTTCTGCCTCTCCCACCCTCTCAGGCAGTGAGTTCCAGACCCCCACCACCCTCTGGGTGAAAACATTTCTCCTCAGCTCCCCTCTAATCCTTCTACCAATCACTTTAAATCAATACCCCCCTGGTTATCGACCTCTCCGCTAAGGGAAATAGCTCCTCCCTATCCACTCTCTCTCGGCCCCTCGTAATTTTATACACCGCAATTAAATCTCCCCTCAGCCTCCTCTGTTCCAATGAAAACAACCCCAGCCGATCCAATCTTTCCTCATCGCTAAAATTCTCCAGTCCTGGCAACATCCTCGTAAATCTCCTCTGCACCCTCTCGAGTGCAATCACATCCTTCCTGTAATGTGGTGACCAGAACTGTACACAGTACTCAAGCTGTGGCCTAACTAGTGTTTTATATAGTTCCAGCATAACCTCCCTGCTCTTATATTCTGTAACCCCCCTGCTCTTATACTCTGTAACCACCCTGCTCTTATACTCTGTAACCCCCCTGCTCTTATACTCTGTAACCCCCCTGCTCTTATACTCTGTAACCCCCCTGCTCTTATACTCTGTAACCCCCCTGCTCTTATACTCTGTAACCCCCCTGCTCTTATACTCTGTAACCCCCCTGCTCTTATACTCTGTAACCCCCCTGCTCTTATACTCTGTAACCCCCCTGCTCTTATACTCTATAACCTCCCTGCTCTTTACTCTATAACCTCCCTGCTCATATACTCTGTAACCCCCCTGCTCTTATACTCTGTAACCCCCCTGCTCTTATACTCTATAACCCCCCCTGCTCTTATACTCTATAACCTCCCTGCTCTTATACTCTATAACCCCCCTGCTCTTATACTCTATAACCTCCCTGCTCTTATACTCTGTAACCTCCCTGCTCTTATACTCTGTAACCCCCCTGCTCTTATACTCTATAACCCCCCCTGCTCTTATACTCTATAACCTCCCTGCTCTTATACTCTATAACCCCCCTGCTCTTATACTCTGTAACCCCCCTGCTCTTATACTCTATAACCCCCCCTGCTCTTATACTCTATAACCTCCCTGCTCTTATACTCTATAACCCCCCTGCTCTTATACTCTGTAACCCCCCTGCTCTTATAGTCTGTAACCTCCCTGCTCTTATACTCTATAACCCCCCTGCTCTTATACTCTGTAACCCCCCTGCTCTTATACTCTGTAACCCCCCTGCTCTTATACTCTGTAACCCCCCTGCTCTTATACTCTGTAACCCCCCTGCTCTTATACTCTGTAACCTCCCTGCTCTTATACTCTATAACCCCCCTGCTCTTATACTCTGTAACCTCCCTGCTCTTATACTCTGTAACCCCCCTGCTCTTATACTCTGTAACCCCCCTGCTCTTATACTCTATAACCTCCCTGCTCTTATACTCTGTAACCCCCCTGCTCTTATACTCTGTAACCCCCCTGCTCTTATACTCTGTAACCCCCCTGCTCTTATACTCTGTAACCTCCCTGCTCTTATACTCTGTAACCCCCCTGCTCTTATACTCTGTAACCCCCCTGCTCTTATACTCTGTAACCTCCCTGCTCTTATACTCTATAACCACCCTGCTCTTATACTCTGTAACCCCCCTGCTCTTATACTCTGTAACCCCCCTGCTCTTATACTCTATAACCCCCCTGCTCTTATACTCTATAACCACCCTGCTCTTATACTCTGTAACCCCCCTGCTCTTATACTCTGTAACCCCCCTGCTCTTATACTCTGTAACCTCCCTGCTCTTATACTCTATAACCCCCCTGCTCTTATACTCTGTAACCCCCCTGCTCTTATACTCTGTAACCCCCCTGCTCTTATACTCTGTAACCCCCCTGCTCTTATACTCTATAACCCCCCTGCTCTTATACTCTGTAACCCCCCTGCTCTTATACTCTGTAACCCCCCTGCTCTTATACTCTGTAACCCCCCTGCTCTTATACTCTGTAACCCCCCTGCTCTTATACTCTGTAACCCCCCTGCTCTTTACTCTGTAACCCCCCTGCTCTTATACTCTGTAACCCCCCTGCTCTTATACTCTGTAACCCCCCTGCTCTTATACTCTGTAACCCCCCTGCTCTTATACTCTATAACCTCCCTGCTCTTATACTCTGTAACCCCCCTGCTCTTATACTCTGTAACCCCCCTGCTCTTATACTCTGTAACCCCCCTGCTCTTATACTCTGTAACCCCCCTGCTCTTATACTCTGTAACCCCCCTGCTCTTATACTCTATAACCTCCCTGCTCTTATACTCTGTAACCCCCCTGCTCTTATACTCTGTAACCCCCCTGCTCTTATACTCTGTAACCCCCCTGCTCTTATACTCTGTAACCCCCCTGCTCTTATACTCTATAACCCCCCTGCTCTTATACTCTGTAACCTCCCTGCTCTTATACTCTATAACCCCCCTGCTCTTATACTCTGTAACCCCCCTGCTCTTTACTCTATAACCCCCCTGCTCTTATACTCTATAACCCCCCTGCTCTTATACTCTGTAACCCCCCTGCTCTTATACTCTGTAACCCCCCTGTTCTTATACTCTATAACCTCCCTGCTCTTATACTCTGTAACCCCCCTGCTCTTATACTCTGTAACCCCCCTGCTCTTATACTCTATAACCCCCCTGCTCTTATACTCTGTAACCCCCCTGCTCTTATACTCTGTAACCCCCCTGCTCTTATACTCTATAACCCCCCTGCTCTTATACTCTGTAACCTCCCTGCTCTTATACTCTGTAACCCCCCTGCTCTTATACTCTATAACCTCCCTGCTCTTATACTCTGTAACCCCCCTGCTCTTATACTCTGTAACCCCCCTGCTCTTATACTCTGTAACCCCCCTGCTCTTATACTCTATAACCTCCCTGCTGTTATACTCTGTAACCCCCCTGCTCTTATACTCTGTAACCCCCCTGCTCTTATACTCTGTAACCCCCCTGCTCTTATACTCTATAACCTCCCTGCTCTTATACTCTATAACCCCCCTGCTCTTATACTCTATAACCTCCCTGCTCTTATACTCTGTAACCTCCCTGCTCTTATACTCTATAACCCCCCTGCTCTTATACTCTGTAACCCCCCTGCTCTTATACTCTATAACCCCCCTGCTCTTATACTCTGTACCCCCCCTGCTCTTATACTCTGTAACCCCCCTGCTCTTTACTCTATAACCCCCCTGCTCTTATACTCTGTACCCCCCCTGCTCTTATACTCTGTAACCCCCCTGCTCTTATACTCTATAACCCCCCTGCTCTTATACTCTGTAACCCCCCTGCTCTTATACTCTGTAACCCCCCTGCTCTTATACTCTGTAACCCCCCTGCTCTTATACTCTGTAACCCCCCTGCTCTTATACTCTATAACCTCCCTGCTCTTATACTCTGTAACCTCCCTGCTCTTATACTCTGTAACCCCCCTGCTCTTATACTCTGTAACCTCCCTGCTCTTATACTCTATAACCTCCCTGCTCTTATACTCTATAACCTCCCTGCTCTTATACTCTGTAACCCCCCTGCTCTTATACTCTGTTACCCCCCTGCTCTTATACTCTATAACCCCCCTGCTCTTTACTCTGTAACCCCCCTGTTCTTATACTCTTTAACCTCCCTGCTCTTATACTCTGTAACCCCCCTGCTCTTATACTCTGTAACCCCCCTGCTCTTATACTCTGTAACCCCTCTGCTCTTATACTCTATAACCTCCCTGCTCTTATACTCTGTAACCCCCCTGCTCTTATACTCTGTAACCCCCCTGCTCTTATACTCTATAACCCCCCTGCTCTTATACTCTATAACCCCCCTGCTCTTATACTCTGTAACCCCCCTGCTCTTATACTCTATAACCCCCCTGCTCTTATACTCTGTAACCCCCCTGCTCTTATACTCTGTAACCCCCCTGCTCTTATACTCTGTAACCCCCCTGCTCTTATACTCTGTAACCCCCCTGCTCTTATACTCTGTAACCCCCCTGCTCTTATACTCTGTAACCCCCCTGCTCTTATACTCTGTAACCCCCCTGCTCTTATACTCTGTACCCCCCTGCTCTTATACTCTGTAACCCCCCTGCTCTTATACTCTGTAACCCCCCTGCTCTTATACTCTGTAACCCCCCTGCTCTTATACTCTATAACCCCCCTGCTCTTATACTCTGTAACCTCCCTGCTCTTATACTCTGTAACCCCCCTGCTCTTATACTCTATAACCTCCCTGCTCTTTACTCTATAACCCCCCTGCTCTTATACTCTATAACCTCCCTGCTCTTATACTCTGTAACCCCCCTGCTCTTATACTCTGTAACCCCCCTGCTCTTATACTCTGTAACCCCCCTGCTCTTATACTCTGTAACCCCCCTGCTCTTATACTCTGTAACCCCCCTGCTCTTATACTCTGTAACCTCCCTGCTCTTATACTCTATAACCTCCCTGCTCTTATACTCAGTAACCCCCCTGCTCTTATACTCTGTAACCCCCCTGCTCTTATACTCTGTAACCCCCCTGCTCTTATACTCTGTAACCCCCCTGCTCTTATACTCTGTAACCCCCCTGCTCTTATACTCTATAACCTCCCTGCTCTTATACTCTGTAACCCCCCTGCTCTTATACTCTGTAACCCCCCTGCTCTTATACTCTGTAACCCCCCTGCTCTTATACTCTGTAACCCCCCTGCTCTTATACTCTATAACCCCCCTGCTCTTATACTCTATAACCTCCCTGCTCTTATACTCTGTAACCCCCCTGCTCTTATACTCTGTAACCTCCCTGCTCTTATACTCTATAACCTCCCTGCTCTTATACTCTGTAACCCCCCTGCTCTTATACTCTATAACCCCCCTGCTCTTATACTCTATAACCTCCCTGCTCTTATACTCTGTAACCCCCCTGCTCTTATACTCTGTAACCTCCCTGCTCTTATACTCTGTAACCTCCCTGCTCTTATACTCTGTAACCCCCCTGCTCTTATACTCTGTAACCCCCCTGCTCTTATACTCTATAACCTCCCTGCTCTTATACTCTGTAACCCTCCCTGCTCTTATACTCTGTACCCCCCTGCTCTTATACTCTATAACCCCCCTGCTCTTATACTCTATAACCCCCCTGCTCTTATACTCTGTACCCCCCCTGCTCTTATACTCTGTAACCCCCCTGCTCTTATACTCTGTAACCCCCCTGCTCTTATACTCTGTAACCCCCCTGCTCTTATACTCTGTAACCCCCCTGCTCTTATACTCTGTAACCCCCCTGCTCTTATACTCTATAACCTCCCTGCTCTTATACTCTGTAACCCCCCTGCTCTTATACTCTGTAACCCCCCTGCTCTTATACTCTGTACCCCCCCTGCTCTTATACTCTGTAACCCCCCTGCTCTTTACTCTATAACCTCCCTGCTCTTATACTCTGTAACCCCCCTGCTCTTATACTCTGTAACCCCCCTGCTCTTATACTCTGTAACCCCCCTGCTCTTATACTCTATAACCTCCCTGCTCTTATACTCTATAACCTCCCTGCTCTTATACTCTGTAACCCCCCTGCTCTTATACTCTATAACCTCCCTGCTCTTATACTCTGTAACCCCCCTGCTCTTATACTCTGTAACCCCCCTGCTCTTATACTCTGTAACCCCCCTGCTCTTATACTCTGTAACCCCCCTGCTCTTATACTCTGTAACCCCCCTGCTCTTATACTCTGTAACCTCCCTGCTCTTATACTCTGTAACCTCCCTGCTCTTATACTCTGTAACCTCCCTGCTCTTATACTCTGTAACCCCCCTGCTCTTATACTCTGTAACCCCCCTGCTCTTATACTCTGTAACCCCCCTGCTCTTATACTCTGTAACCCCCCTGCTCTTATACTCTATAACCTCCCTGCTAACCCTAACCCTCCCTGTGATGTGGTGACCTGAACTGGACTCATTCCTCGAGCTGTGACCTAACTCTAATTTCATTTCCTGAACGCACTCTGGTCTCACTTTCTGCAGCCATGAGTTACGATGGTCTGGAAACCGACACCAACCGTTACCGTGAAGCCGGGCAGAATGGGATGGCGACGGCCGAGCTCCCGGTGATGGGTTTCCCTGACGACGATGCCCAGGTAACCCCGTGGAATCCTCACTCGCTGGTCCAGCTCCTCGGACACCGGCCCGTGTGTCAGAGGAAGCCGTGAGGGCAAAGGTTACGGTCGCGCACTCCAACCTCGGAAACCTGCAGGCCCGCCTGTTGGGAATTCAACTGCAAGAGGCCTCGCCGGGGAACTGGTGGGGATTGGGGGGGGTGGGGGCAGACACTGACCTTTCACCCTCTGGGGACCTGGGGTCAATCCAGTCCCTGACAGAGGGGCTGAAGGGCTCCTCTCACTCTGATGGGGGTCATGGGTCAGGCACTGACCTCTCAGTTCTAAGCCGCCAATCGATGGTTTTCCCCTCACCCGACAGCAAAGACGCCAATTAAAGACCCCAGTGGAGATCGCTCACCAAACACAGGCCGGGGATCGAGCCTGGGTCTGTCCTGATCGATGAGGGGGCACGGGCCGGGGATCGAGCCTGGGTCTGTCCTGATCGATGAGGGGGCACGGGCCGGGGATCGAGCCTGGGTCTGTCCTGATCGATGAGGGGGCACAGGCCCGGGATCGAGCCTGGGTCTGTCCTGATCGATGAGGGGGCACGGAACGGGGATCGAGCCTGGGTCTGTCCTGATCGATGAGGGGGCACAGGCCGGGGATCGAGCCTGGGTCTGTCCTGATCGGTGAGGGGGCACGGGCCCGGGATCGAGCCTGGGTCTGTCCTGATCGGTGAGGGGGCACAGGCCGGGGATCGAGCCTGGGTCTGTCCTGATCGGTGAGGGGGCACAGGCCCGGGATCGAGCCTGGGTCTGTCCTGATCGATGAGGGGGCACGGGCCGGGGATCGAGCCTGGGTCTGTCCTGATCGGTGAGGGGGCACAGGCCCGGGATCGAGCCTGGGTCTGTCCTGATCGGTGAGGGGGCACAGGCCCGGGATCGAGCCTGGGTCTTTCCTGATTGGTGAGGGGCACAGGCCGGGGATCGAGCCTGGGTCTGTCCTGATCGGTGAGGGGGCACAGGCCGGGGATCGAGCCTGGGTCTGTCCTGATCGGTGAGGGGGCACAGGCCGGGGATCGAGCCTGGGTCTGTCCTGATCGATGAGGGGGCACGGGCCGGGGATCGAGCCTGGGTCTGTCCTGATCGATGAGGGGGCACGGGCCGGGGATCGAGCCTGGGTCTGTCCTGATCGGTGAGGGGCACAGGCCCGGGATCGAGCCTGGGTCTTTCCTGATCGGTGAGGGGGCACAGGCCGGGGATCGAGCCTGGGTCTGTCCTGATCGGTGAGGGGCACAGGCCGGGGATCGAGCCTGGGTCTGTCCTGATCGATGAGGGGGCACGGGCCGGGGATCGAGCCTGGGTCTGTCCTGATCGATGAGGGGGCACAGGCCCGGGATCGAGCCTGGGTCTGTCCTGATCGGTGAGGGGGCACGGGCCGGGGATCGAGCCTGGGTCTGTCCTGATCGATGAGGGGGCACGGGCCGGGGATCGAGCCTGGGTCTGTCCTGATCGATGAGGGGGCACAGGCCCGGGATCGAGCCTGGGTCTGTCCTGATCGGTGAGGGGGCACGGAACGGGGATCGAGCCTGGGTCTGTCCTGATCGATGAGGGGGCACAGGCCGGGGATCGAGCCTGGGTCTGTCCTGATCGGTGAGGGGGCACAGGCCCGGGATCGAGCCTGGGTCTGTCCTGATCGATGAGGGGGCACAGGCCCGGGATCGAGCCTGGGTCTGTCCTGATCGGTGAGGGGGCACAGGCCCGGGATCGAGCCTGGGTCTGTCCTGATCGATGAGGGGGCACAGGCCGGGGATCGAGCCTGGGTCTGTCCTGATCGATGAGGGGCACAGGCCCGGGATCGAGCCTGGGTCTGTCCTGATCGATGAGGGGGCACAGGCCCGGGATCGAGCCTGGGTCTGTCCTGATCGGTGAGGGGGCACGGGCCGGGGATCGAGCCTGGGTCTGTCCTGATCGATGAGGGGGCACAGGCCCGGGATCGAGCCTGGGTCTGTCCTGATCGGTGAGGGGGCACCGGCCGGGGATCGAGCCTGGGTCTGTCCTGATCGGTGAGGGGGCACAGGCCGGGGATCGAGCCTGGGTCTGTCCTGATCGGTGAGGGGGCACAGGCCCGGGATCGAGCCTGGGTCTTTCCTGATCGATGAGGGGGCACAGGCCCGGGATCGAGCCTGGGTCTGTCCTGATCGGTGAGGGGGCACGGGCCGGGGATCGAGCCTGGGTCTGTCCTGATCGATGAGGGGGCACGGGCCGGGGATCGAGCCTGGGTCTGTCCTGATCGATGAGGGGGCACAGGCCCGGGATCGAGCCTGGGTCTTTCCTGATTGGTGAGGGGCACAGGCCGGGGATCGAGCCTGGGTCTTTCCTGATCGGTGAGGGGGCACAGGCCGGGGATCGAGCCTGGGTCTTTCCTGATCGGTGAGGGGGCACAGGCCGGGGATCGAGCCTGGGTCTTTCCTGATCGGTGAGGGGGCACAGGCCGGGGATCGAGCCTGGGTCTTTCCTGATTGGTGAGGGGCACAGGCCGGGGATCGAGCCTGGGTCTTTCCTGATCGGTGAGGGGGCACAGGCCGGGGATCGAGCCTGGGTCTTTCCTGATCGGTGAGGGGGCACAGGCCCGGGATCGAGCCTGGGTCTTTCCTGATCGGTGAGGGGGCACAGGCCCGGGATCGAGCCTGGGTCTTTCCTGATCGGTGAGGGGGCACAGGCCGGGGATCGAGCCTGGGTCTTTCCTGATCGGTGAGGGGGCACAGGCCCGGGATCGAGCCTGGGTCTTTCCTGATCGGTGAGGGGGCACAGGCCGGGGATCGAGCCTGGGTCTGTCCTGAACGATGAGGGGGCACAGGCCGGGGATCGAGCCTGGGTGTTTCCTGTTCGGTGTGGGGGGCACAGGCCGGGGATCGAGCCTGGGTGTTTCCTGATCGGTGAGGGGGCACAGGCCCGGGATCGAGCCTGGGTCTTTCCTGATCGGTGAGGGGGCACAGGCCGGGGATCGAGCCTGGGTCTTTCCTGATCGATGAGGGGGCACAGGCCGGGGATCGAGCCTGGGTCTTTCCTGATCGGTGAGGGGGCACAGGCCCGGGATCGAGCCTGGGTCTTTCCTGATTGGTGAGGGGGCACAGGCCGGGGATCGAGCCTGGGTGTTTCCTGATCGATGAGGGGGCACAGGCCGGGGATCGAGCCTGGGTGTTTCCTGTTCGGTGAGGGGGCACAGGCCCGGGATCGAGCCTGGGTCTTTCCTGATCGGTGAGGGGGCACGGGCCGGGGATCGAGCCTGGGTCTTTCCTGATCGATGAGGGGGCACAGGCCCGGGATCGAGCCTGGGTGTTTCCTGATTGGTGAGGGGCACAGGCCGGGGATCGAGCCTGGGTGTTTCCTGATTGGTGAGGGGCACAGGCCCGGGATCGAGCCTGGGTGTTTCCTGTTCGGTGTGGGGGGCACAGGCCGGGGATCGAGCCTGGGTGTTTCCTGATTGGTGAGGGGCACAGGCCCGGGATCGAGCCTGGGTGTTTCCTGTTCGGTGTGGGGGGCTCGGTCTCTCACTGGGATCTGCTAACCCTGCCTTTCCCTCACTGTTTTGAAAGATTGATGACTTCATGGGCCCGAACCAGGATTACAATGAGGAGGAGGAGGAGCGGAAATACTTCAGACGGAAACGCCTGGCAGTGGTGAAGAACGTAATCTGTGCCAGTCTGGGGATCATGCTGACCTACGGAGTCTACTTAGGTAAGGTCAACGAGACTGTCCAGGGTCGGGGAGAGGCCCGATAGTGTAGACTGATACTACCTGACCTGGGAGTGATTGACGGGACAGTGTAGAGGGAGCTTTACTCTGTATCTAACACTGTACCTGCCCTGGGAGTGTTTGATGGGACAGTGTAGAGGGAGCTTTACTCTGTATCTAACCCTGTACCTGACCCTGGGAGTGTTTGATGGGACAGTGTAGAGGGAGCTTTACTCTGTATCTAACCCTGTACCTGACCCTGGGAGTGTTTGATGGGACAGTGTAGAGGGAGCTTTACTCTGTATCTAACCCTGTACCTGACCCTGGGAGTGTTTGATGGGACAGTGTAGAGGGAGCTTTACTCTGTATCTAACCCTGTACCTGACCCTGGGAGTGTTTGATGGGACAGTGTAGAGGGAGCTTTACTCTGTATCTAACCCTGTACCTGACCTGGGAGTGTTTGATGGGACAGTGTAGAGGGAGCTTTACTCTGTATCTAACCCTGTACCTGACCTGGGAGTGTTTGATGGGACAGTGTAGAGGGAGCTTTACTCTGTATCTAACCCTGTACCTGACCCTGGGAGTGTTTGACGGGACAGTGTAGAGGGAGCTTTACTCTGTATCTAACCCTGTCCCTGACCCTGGGAGTGTTTGATGGGACAGTGTAGAGGGAGCTTTACTCTGTATCTAACCCTGTACCTGACCCTGGGAGTGTTTGATGGGACAGTGTAGAGGGAGCTTTACTCTGTATCTAACCCTGTACCTGACCCTGGGAGTGTTTGATGGGACAGTGTAGAGGGAGCTTTACTCTGTATCTAACCCTGTATCTGCCCCTGGGAGTGTTTGATGGGACAGTGTAGAGGGAGCTTTACTCTGTATCTAACCCTGTACCTGACCCTGGGAGTGTTTGACGGGACAGTGTAGAGGGAGCTTTACTCTGTATCTAACCCTGTCCCTGACCCTGGGAGTGTTTGATGGGACAGTGTAGAGGGAGCTTTACTCTGTATCTAACCCTGTACCTGACCCTGGGAGTGTTTGATGGGACAGTGTAGAGGGAGCTTTACTCTGTATCTAACCCTGTACCTGACCCTGGGAGTGTTTGATGGGACAGTGTAGAGGGAGCTTTACTCTGTATCTAACCCTGTACCTGACCCTGGGAGTGTTTGATGGGACAGTGTAGAGGGAGCTTTACTCTGTATCTAACCCTGTACCTGACCCTGGGAGTGTTTGATGGGACAGTGTAGAGGGAGCTTTACTCTGTATCTAACCCTGTACCTGACCCTGGGAGTGTTTGATGGGACAGTGTAGAGGGAGCTTTACTCTGTATCTAACCCTGTACCTGACCTGGGAGTGTTTGATGGGACAGTGTAGAGGGAGCTTTACTCTGTATCTAATCCTGTACCTGACCCTGGGAGTGTTTGATGGGACAGTGTAGAGGGAGCTTTACTCTGTATCTAACCCTGTACCTGACCCTGGGAGTGTTTGATGGGACAGTGTAGAGGGAGCTTTACTCTGTATCTCACCCTGTACCTGCCCTGGGAGTGTTTGATGGGACAGTGTGGAGGGAGCTTTACTCTGTATCTAACCCTGTACCTGACCCTGGGAGTGTTTGACGGGACAGTGTAGAGGGAGCTTTACTCTGTATCGAACCCTGTACCTGACCCTGGGAGTGTTTGATGGGACAGTGTAGAGGGAGCTTTACTCTGTATCTCACCCTGTACCTGACCCTGGGAGTGTTTGATGGGACAGTGTAGAGGGAGCTTTACTCTGTATCTAACCCTGTACCTGACCCTGGGAGTGTTTGATGGGACAGTGTAGAGGGAGCTTTACTCTGTATCTAACCCTGTACCTGACCCTGGGAGTGTTTGATGGGACAGTGTAGAGGGAGCTTTACTCTGTATCTAACCCTGTACCTGACCCTGGGAGTGTTTGATGGGACAGTGTAGAGGGAGCTTTACTCTGTATCTAACCCTGTACCTGACCCTGGGAGTGTTTGATGGGACAGTGTAGAGGGAGCTTTACTCTGTATCTAACCCTGTACCTGACCCTGGGAGTGTTTGATGGGACAGTGTAGAGGGAGCTTTACACTGTATCTAACCCTGTACCTGCCCTGGGAGTGTTTGATGGGACAGTGTAGAGGGAGCTTTACTCTGTATCTAACCCTGTACCTGCCCTGGGAGTGTTTGATGGGACAGTGTAGAGGGAGCTTTACTCTGTATCTAACCCTGTACCTGCCCTGGGAGTGTTTGATGGGACAGTGTAGAGGGAGCTTTACTCTGTATCTAACCCTGTACCTGACCTGGGAGTGATTGACGGGACAGTGTAGAGGGAGCTTTACTCTGTATCTAACCCTGTGCCTGCCCTGGGAGTGTTTGATGGGACAGTGTAGAGGGAGCTTTACTCTGTATCTAACCCTGTACCTGACCCTGGGAGTGTTTGATGGGACAGTGTAGAGGGAGCTTTACTCTGTATCTAACCCTGTACCTGACCCTGGGAGTGTTTGATGGGACAGTGTAGAGGGAGCTTTACTCTGTATCTAACCCTGTACCTGACCCTGGGAGTGTTTGATGGGACAGTGTAGAGGGAGCTTTACTCTGTATCTAACCCTGTACCTGACCCTGGGAGTGTTTGATGGGACAGTGTAGAGGGAGCTTTACTCTGTATCTAACCCTGTACCTGACCCTGGGAGTGTTTGATGGGACAGTGTAGAGGGAGCTTTACTCTGTATCTAACCCTGTACCTGACCCTGGGAGTGTTTGATGGGACAGTGTAGAGGGAGCTTTACTCTGTATCTAACCCTGTACCTGACCCTGGGAGTGTTTGATGGGACAGTGTAGAGGGAGCTTTACTCTGTATCTCACCCTGTCCCTGACCCTGGGAGTGTTTGATGGGACAGTGTAGAGGGAGCTTTACTCTGTATCTAACCCTGTACCTGACCCTGGGAGTGTTTGATGGGACAGTGTAGAGGGAGCTTTACTCTGTATCTAACCCTGTACCTGACCCTGGGAGTGTTTGACGGGACAGTGTAGAGGGAGCTTTACTCTGTATCTAACCCTGTACCTGACCCTGGGAGTGTTTGATGGGACAGTGTAGAGGGAGCTTTACTCTGTATCTAACCCTGTACCTGACCCTGGGAGTGTTTGATGGGACAGTGTAGAGGGAGCTTTACTCTGTATCTAACCCTGTACCTGACCCTGGGAGTGTTTGATGGGACAGTGTAGAGGGAGCTTTACTCTGTATCTCACCCTGTCCCTGACCCTGGGAGTGTTTGATGGGACAGTGTAGAGGGAGCTTTACTCTGTATCTAACCCTGTACCTGACCCTGGGAGTGTTTGATGGGACAGTGTAGAGGGAGCTTTACTCTGTATCTAACCCTGTACCTGACCCTGGGAGTGTTTGATGGGACAGTGTGGAGGGAGCTTTACTCTGTATCTAACCCTGTACCTGACCCTGGGAGTGTTTGATGGGACAGTGTAGAGGGAGCTTTACTCTGTATCTAACCCTGTCCCTGACCCTGGGAGTGTTTGATGGGACAGTGCGGAGGGAGTTTTACTCTGTATCTAACCCTGTACCTGACCCTGGGAGTGTTTGATGGGACAGTGTGGAGGGAGCTTTACTCTGTATCTAACCCTGTACCTGACCCTGGGAGTGTTTGATGGGACAGTGTAGAGGGAGCTTTACTCTGTATCTAACCCTGTACCTGACCCTGGGAGTGTTTGATGGGACAGTGTGGAGGGAGCTTTACTCTGTATCTAACCCTGTACCTGACCCTGGGAGTGTTTGATGGGACAGTGTAGAGGGAGCTTTACTCTGTATCTAACCCTGTACCTGACCCTGGGAGTGTTTGATGGGACAGTGTGGAGGGAGCTTTACTCTGTATCTAACCCTGTACCTGACCCTGGGAGTGTTTGATGGGACAGTGTGGAGGGAGCTTTACTCTGTATCTAACCCTGTACCTGACCCTGGGAGTGTTTGATGGGACAGTGTAGAGGGAGCTTTACTCTGTATCTAACCCTGTACCTGACCCTGGGAGTGTTTGATGGGACAGTGTGGAGGGAGCTTTACTCTGTATCTAACCCTGTACCTGACCCTGGGAGTGTTTGATGGGACAGTGTAGAGGGAGCTTTACTCTGTATCTAACCCTGTACCTGACCCTGGGAGTGTTTGATGGGACAGTGTGGAGGGAGCTTTACTCTGTATCTAACCCTGTACCTGACCCTGGGAGTGTTTGATGGGACAGTGTGGAGGGAGCTTTACTCTGTATCTAACCCTGTACCTGCCCTGGGAGTGTTTGATGGGACAGTGTAGAGGGAGCTTTACTCTGTATCTAACCCTGTACCTGACCCTGGGAGTGTTTGATGGGACAGTGTGGAGGGAGCTTTACTCTGTATCTAACCCTGTACCTGCCCTGGGAGTGTTTGATGGGACAGTGTAGAGGGAGCTTTACTCTGTATCTAACCCTGTACCTGACCCTGGGAGTGTTTGATGGGACAGTGTAGAGGGAGCTTTACTCTGTATCTAACCCTGTACCTGCCCTGGGAGTGTTTGACGGGACAGTGTAGAGGGAGCTTTACTCTGTATCTAACCCTGTACCTGACCCTGGGAGTGTTTGATGGGACAGTGTAGAGGGAGCTTTACTCTGTATCTAACCCTGTACCTGACCCTGGGAGTGTTTGATGGGACAGTGTAGAGGGAGCTTTACTCTGTATCTAACCCTGTACCTGACCCTGGGAGTGTTTGATGGGACAGTGTAGAGGGAGCTTTACTCTGTATCTAACCCTGTACCTGCCCTGGGAGTGTTTGATGGGACAGTGTAGAGGGAGCTTTACTCTGTATCTAACCCTGGACCTGACCCTGGGAGTGTTTGATGGGACAGTGTAGAGGGAGCATTACTCTGTATCTAACCCTGTACCTGACCCTGGGAGTGTTTGACGGGACAGTGTAGAGGGAGCTTTACTCTGTATCTAACCCTGTACCTGACCCTGGGAGTGTTTGATGGGACAGTGTAGAGGGAGCTTTACTCTGTATCTAATCCTGTACCTGACCCTGGGAGTGATTGATGGGACAGTGTGGAGGGAGCTTTACTCTGTATCTAACCCTGTACCTGACCCTGGGAGTGTTTGATGGGACAGTGTAGAGGGAGCTTTACTCTGTATCTAACCCTGTACCTGACCCTGGGAGTGTTTGATGGGACAGTGTAGAGGGAGCTTTACTCTGTATCTAACCCTGTACCTGACCCTGGGAGTGTTTGATGGGACAGTGTAGAGGGAGCTTTACTCTGTATCTAACCCTGTCCCTGACCCTGGGAGTGTTTGATGGGACAGTGTAGAGGGAGCTTTACTCTGTATCTAACCCTGTACCTGACCCTGGGAGTGTTTGATGGGACAGTGTAGAGGGAGCTTTACTCTGTATCTAACCCTGTACCTGACCCTGGGAGTGTTTGATGGGACAGTGTGGAGGGAGCTTTACTCTGTATCTAACCCTGTACCTGACCTGGGAGTGTTTGATGGGACAGTGTAGAGGGAGCTTTACTCTGTATCTAACCCTGTCCCTGACCCTGGGAGTGTTTGATGGGACAGTGTAGAGGGAGCTTTACTCTGTATCTAACCCTGTACCTGCCCTGGGAGTGTTTGACGGGACAGTGTAGAGGGAGCTTTACTCTGTATCTAACCCTGTACCTGACCCTGGGAGTGTTTGACGGGACAGTGTAGAGGGAGCTTTACTCTGTATCTAACCCTGTACCTGCCCTGGGAGTGTTTGATGGGACAGTGTAGAGGGAGCTTTACTCTGTATCTAACCCTGTACCTGCCCTGGGAGTGTTTGATGGGACAGTGTAGAGGGAGCTTTACTCTGTATCTAACGCTGTACCTGACCCTGGGAGTGTTTGATGGGACAGTGTAGAGGGAGCTTTACTCTGTATCTAACCCTGTACCTGACCCTGGGAGTGTTTGATGGGACAGTGTAGAGGGAGCTTTACTCTGTATGTAACCCTGTACCTGCCCTGGGAGTGTTTGATGGGACAGTGTAGAGGGAGCTTTACTCTGTATCTAACCCTGTACCTGACCCTGGGAGTGTTTGACGGGACAGTGTAGAGGGAGCTTTACTCTGTATCTAACCCTGTACCTGACCCTGGGAGTGTTTGATGGGACAGTGTAGAGGGAGCTTTACTCTGTATCTAACCCTGTACCTGACCCTGGGAGTGTTTGATGGGACAGTGTAGAGGGAGCTTTACTCTGTATCTAACCCTGTACCTGACCCTGGGAGTGTTTGATGGGACAGTGTGGAGGGAGCTTTACTCTGTATCTAACCCTGTACCTGCCCTGGGAGTGTTTGATGGGACAGTGTAGAGGGAGCTTTGCTCTGTATCTAACCCTGTACCTGACCCTGGGAGTGTTTGATGGGACAGTGTAGAGGGAGCTTTACTCTGTATCTAACCCTGTACCTGACCCTGGGAGTGTTTGATGGGACAGTGTAGAGGGAGCTTTACTCTGTATCTAACCCTGTACCTGACCCTGGGAGTGTTTGATGGGACAGTGTAGAGGGAGCTTTACTCTGTATCTAACCCTGTACCTGACCCTGGGAGTGTTTGATGGGACAGTGTAGAGGGAGCTTTACTCTGTATCTAACCCTGTACCTGACCCTGGGAGTGTTTGATGGGACAGTGTGGAGGGAGCTTTACTCTGTATCTAACCCTGTACCTGCCCTGGGAGTGTTTGATGGGACAGTGTAGAGGGAGCTTTGCTCTGTATCTAACCCTGTACCTGACCCTGGGAGTGTTTGATGGGACAGTGTAGAGGGAGCTTTACTCTGTATCTAACCCTGTACCTGACCCTGGGAGTGTTTGATGGGACAGTGTAGAGGGAGCTTTACTCTGTATCTAACCCTGTACCTGACCCTGGGAGTGTTTGATGGGACAGTGTGGAGGGAGCTTTACTCTGTATCTAACCCTGTCCCTGACCCTGGGAGTGTTTGATGGGACAGTGTAGAGGGAGCTTTACTCTGTATCTAACCCTGTACCTGACCCTGGGAGTGTTTGATGGGACAGTGTAGAGGGAGCTTTACTCTGTATCTAACCCTGTCCCTGACCCTGGGAGTGTTTGATGGGACAGTGTAGAGGGAGCTTTACTCTGTATCTAACCCTGTCCCTGACCCTGGGAGTGTTTGATGGGACAGTGTAGAGGGAGCTTTACTCTGTATCTAACCCTGTACCTGCCCTGGGAGTGTTTGATGGGACGGTGTAGAGGGAGCTTTACTCTGTATCTAACCCTGTACCTGACCCTGGGAGTGTTTGATGGGACAGTGTAGAGGGAGCTTTACTCTGTATCTAACCCTGTACCTGCCCTGGGAGTGTTTGATGGGACAGTGTAGAGGGAGCTTTACTCTGTATCTAACCCTGTACCTGACCCTGGGAGTGTTTGATGGGACAGTGTAGAGGGAGCTTTACTCTGTATCTAACCCTGTACCTGACCCTGGGAGTGTTTGATGGGACAGTGTAGAGGGAGCTTTACTCTGTATCTAACCCTGTCCCTGACCCTGGGAGTGTTTGATGGGACAGTGTAGAGGGAGCTTTACTCTGTATCTAACCCTGTACCTGCCCTGGGAGTGTTTGATGGGACAGTGTAGAGGGAGCTTTACTCTGTATCTAACCCTGTCCCTGACCCTGGGAGTGTTTGATGGGACAGTGTAGAGGGAGCTTTACTCTGTATCTAACCCTGCACCTGATCCTGGGAGTGTTTGATGGGACAGTGTAGAGGGACCTTCACTCTGGATCTTCATCTGTTGATGGCTCGATGCTCTGCTGCCCTCCTCAGGCCTGCTCCAGATGCAGCTCATTCTCCACTACGATGAGACTTATCGTGAGGTGAAATATGGCAACATGGGACTGGAGGACATCGACAAGAAGATGCTGATGGGAATAAATGTGACTCCGATCGTGGCCCTTCTCTACACGCCCGTCCTCATCAGGTGAGACCGTCCCCGGGCCGGGATTTAACCGCTGGCACTGGGGGGCAGTGGCAGGTCTGTGGGCCTGGGCCTTTCCTGCTCGGTGTGGGGCACGGGCCCGGGATCGAGCCTGGGTCTTTCCTGCTCGGTGTGGGGCACGGGCCCGGGATCGAGCCTGGGCCTTCCCTGCTCGGTGTGGGGCACGGGCCCGGGATCGAGCCTGGGCCTTTCCTGCTCGGAGAGGGGCACGGGCCCGGGATCGAGCCTGGGACTTTCCTGCTCGGAGAGGGGCACGGGCCCGGGATCGAGTCTGGGACTTTCCTGCTCGGTGTGGGGCACGGGCCCGGGATCGAGCCTGGGCCTTTCCTGCTCGGAGAGGGGCACGGTCCCGGGATCGAGCCTGGGCCTTTCCTGCTCGGTGTGGGGCACGGGCCCGGGATCGAGCCTGGGACTTTCCTGCTCGGTGTGGGACACAGGCCCGGGATCGAGTCTGGGACTTTCCTGCTCGGTGTGGGGCACGGGCCGGGATCGAGCCTGGGCCTTTCCTGCTCGGTGTGGGGGCACGGGCCCGGGATCGAGCCTGGGCCTTTCCTGCTCGGAGAGGGGCACGGGCCCGGGATCGAGCCTGGGCCTTTCCTGCTCGGTGTGGGGCACGGGCCGGGATCGAGCCTGGGCCTTTCCTGCTCGGTGTGGGGCACGGGCCCGGGATCGAGGCTGGGACTTTCCTGCTCGGTGTGGGGCACGGGCCCGGGATCGAGCCTGGGCCTTTCCTGCTCGGAGTGGGGCACAGGCCCGGGATCGAGCCTGGGTCTTTCCTGCTTGGAGTGGGGCACAGGCCCGGGATCGAGCCTGGGCCTTTCCTGCTCGGAGTGGGGGACGCAGGCCCGGGATCGAGCCTGGGACTTTCCTGCTCGGTGTGGGACACAGGCCCAGGATCGAGCCTGGGACTTTCCTGCTCGGTGTGGGGCACGGGCCCGGGATCGAGCCTGGGCCTTTCCTGCTCGGTGTGGGGACACAGGCCCGGGATCGAGCCTGGGCCTTTCCTGCTCGGTGTGGGGCACGGGCCCGGGATCGAGTTGGGACTTTCCTGCTCGGAGTGGGGCACGGGCCGGGATCGAGCCTGGGACTTTCCTGCTCGGTGTGGGACACAGGCCTGGGATCGAGCCTGGGTCTTTCCTGCTCGGAGTGGGGCACAGGCCCGGGATCGAGCCTGGGCCTTTCCTGCTCGGTGTGGGGGACGGGCCCGGGATCGAGCCTGGGCCTTTCCTGCTCGGTGTGGGACACAGGCCTGGGATCGAGCCTGGGCCTTTCCTGCTCGGTGTGGGACACAGGCCTGGGATCGAGCCTGGGTCTTTCCTGCTCGGTGTGGGGCACGGGCCCGGGATCGAGCCTGGGCCTTTCCTGCTCGGAGTGGGGCACGGGCCCGGGATTGAGCCTGGGCCTTTCCTGCTCGGAGTGGGGGACACAGGCCTGGGATCAAGCCTGGGCCTTTCCTGCTCGGTGTGGGGGCTCAGTCCCACGTCGGGTGGGTTCCGATCAGCTCAGTCAACCAACACAGTTGGGGTTAATCATAGAATCATAGAATCATAGAATCATAGAAGTTTACAACATGGAAACAGGCCCTTCGGCCCAACATGTCCATGTCGCCCAGTTTATACCACTAAGCTAGTCCCAATTGCCTGCACTTGGCCCATATCCCTCTATACCCATCTTACCCATGTAACTGTCCAAATGCTTTTTAAAAGACAAAATTGTACCCGCCTCCACTACTGCCTCTGGCAGCTCGTTCCAGACACTCACCACCCTTTGAGTGAAAAAATTGCCCCTCTGGATCCTTTTGTATCTCTCCCCTCTCACCTTAAATCTATGTCCCCTCGTTATAGACTCCCCTACCTTTGGGAAAAGATTTTGACTATCTACCTTATCTATGCCCCTCATTATTTTATAGACTTCTATAAGATCACCCCTTAACCTCCTACTCTCCAGGGAAAAAAGTCCCAGTCTATCTAACCTCTCCCTGTAAGTCAAACCATCAAGTCCCGGTAGCATCCTAGTAAATCTTTTCTGCACTCTTTCTAGTTTAATAATATCCTTTCTATAATAGGGTGACCAGAACTGTACACAGTATTCCAAGTGTGGCCTCACCAATGCCCTGTACAACTTCAACAAGACATCCCAACTCCTGCATTCAATGTTCTGACCAATGAAACCAAGCATGCTGAATGCCTTCTTCACCACCCTATCCACCTGTGACTCCACTTTCAAGGAGCTATGAACCTGTACTCCTTGATCTCTTTGTTCTATAACTCTCCCCAATGCCCTACCATTAACGGAGTAGGTCCTGGCCCGATTCGATCTACCAAAATGCATCACCTCACATTTATCTAAATTAAACTCCATCTGCCATTCATCGGCCCACTGGCCCAATTTATCAAGATCCCGTTGCAATCCTAGATAACCTTCTTCACTGTCCACAATGCCACCAACCTTGGTGTCATCTGCAAACTTACTGACCATGCCTCCTAAATTCTCATCCAAATCATTAATATAAATAACAAATAACAGCGGACCCAGCACCGATCCCTGAGGCACACCGCTGGTCACAGGCCTCCAGTTTGAAAGACAGCCCTCCACAACCACCCTCTGTCTTCTGTCGTCAAGCCAATTTTGTATCCAATTGGCTACCTCACCTTGGATCCCATGAGATTTAACCTTATGCAACAACCTACCATGCGGTACCTTGTCAAAGGCTTTGCTAAAGTCCATGTAGACCACGTCTACTGCACAGCCCTCATCTATCTTCTTGGTTACCCCTTCAAAAAACTCAATCAAATTCGTGAGACATGATTTTCCTCTCACCAAACCATGCTGACTGTTCCTAATCAGTCCCTGCCTCTCCAAATGCCTGTAGATCCTGTCCCTCAGAATACCCTCTAACAACTTACCCACTACAGATGTCAGGCTCACTGGTCTGTAGTTCCCAGGCTTTTCCCTGCCGCCCTTCTTAAACAAAGGCACAACATTTGCTACCCTCCAATCTTCAGGCACCTCACCTGCAGCGGTGGATGATTCAAATATCTCTGCTAGGGGACCCGCAATTTCCTCCCTAACCTCCCATAACGTCCTGGGATACATTTCATCAGGTCCCGGAGATTTATCTACCTTGATGCGCGTTAAGACTTCCAGCACCTCCCTCTCTGTAATATGTACACTCCTCAAGACATCACTATTTATTTCCCCAAGTTCCCTAACATCCATGCCTTTCTCAACCGTAAATACCGATGTGAAATATTCATTCAGGATCTCACCCATCTCTTGTGGTTCCGCACATAGATGACCTTGTTGATCCTTCAGAGGAGACTGAGGGGTGTGGAGGCCCCGTTGGGGAGTTTTGCCATACCAGAGCCCCAGGCCCAGTTGGGAGGTTTGGTCTGGGCCTGCGAGGTGGGCAGGGAGCGGACAGGATCCTGATTGAGGTCGTAACCTGTGCTCGGAGGGTGAAAGGGGGCGAGATCTCATCGAACCGGCTCTGCTCTGATCTCTATCCAGGTTCCTTGGCACCAAATGGATGATGTTTCTGGCCATCGGCATTTACTCCCTGTTCGTGTCAACCAATTACTGGGAACGTTACTACACGCTGGTCCCATCAGCCGTCGCCATCGGTGCAGCGATCGTCCCTCTCTGGGCCTCCGTGGGAAACTACATCACCAGGTCTGCCTGAAACAGGAGGGGTGTGTCGAGGGAGTTCGGTCCTGCAACTGCCCCCTGTGTACGGTATCTAACCTGTACTGTACCTGACCCAGAGAGTGTTTGATGGGACAGTGTCGAGGGAGCTTTACTCTGTATCTAACCTGTACTGTACCTGACCCAGAGAGTGTTTGATGGGACAGTGTAGAGGGAGCTTTACTCTGTATCTAACCCTGTACCTGACCCAGAGAGTGTTTGATGGGACAGTGCAGAGGGAGCTTTACTCTGTATCTCACCCTGTACCTGACCCAGAGAGTGTTTGATGGGACAGTGTAGAGGGAGCTTTACTCTGTATCTAACCCTGTACCTGACCCAGAGAGTGTTTGATGGGACAGTGTAGAGGGAGCTTTACTCTGTATCTAACCTGTACTGTACCTGACCCAGAGAGTGTTTGATGGGACAGTGTAGAGGGAGCTTTACTCTGTATCTAACCCTGTACCTGACCCAGAGAGTGTTTGATGGGACAGTGTAGAGGGAGCTTTACTCTGTATCTAACCCTGTACCTGACCCTGGGAGTGTTCAATGGGACAGTGTCGAGGGAGCTTTACTCTGTATCTAACCCTGTACCTGACCCTGGGAGTGTTTGATGGGACAGTGCAGAGGGAGCTTTACTCTGTATCTCACCCTGTACCTGACCCTGGGAGTGTTTGATGGGACAGTGTAGAGGGAGCTTTACTCTGTATCTAACCCTGTACCTGACCCTGGGAGTGTTTGATGGGACAGTGTAGAGGGAGCTTTACTCTGTATCTAACCCTGTACCTGACCCTGGGAGTGTTCAATGGGACAGTGTCGAGGGAGCTTTACTCTGTATCTAACCCTGTACCTGACCCTGGGAGTGTTTGATGGGACAGTGTAGAGGGAGCTTTACTCTGTATCTCACCCTGTACCTGACCCTGGGAGTGTTTGATGGGACAGTGTAGAGGGAGCTTTACTCTGTATCTAACCCTGTACCTGACCCTGGGAGTGTTTGATGGGACAGTGTAGAGGGAGCTTTACTCTGTATCTAACCCTGTACCTGACCCTGGGAGTGTTTAATGGGACAGTGTCGAGGGAGCTTTACTCTGTATCTAACCCTGTACCTGACCCTGGGAGTGTTTGATGGGACAGTGTAGAGGGAGCTTTACTCTGTATCTAACCCTGTACCTGACCCAGAGAGTGTTTGATGGGACAATGTAGAGGGAGCTTTACTCTGTATCTAACCCTGTACCTGACCCTGGGAGTGTTTGACGGGACAGTGTAGAGGGAGCTTTACTCTGTATCTAACCCTGTACCTGACCCAGAGAGTGTTTGATGGGACAATGTGGAGGGAGCTTTACTCTGTATCTAACCCGTACTGTACCTGACCCTGGGAGTGTTTGATGGGACAGTGTAGAGGGAGCTTTAATCTGTATCTAACCCTATACCTGACCCTGGGAGTGTTTGATGGGACAGTGTAGAGGGAGCTTTACTCTGTATCTAACCCTGTACCTGACCCTGGGAGTGTTTGATGGGACAGTGTAGAGGGAGCTTTACTCTGTATCTAACCCTGTACCTGCCCTGGGAGTGTTTGATGGGACAGTGTAGAGGGAGCTTTACTCTGTATCGAACCCTGTACCTGACCCTGGGAGTGTTTGATGGGACAGTGTAGAGGGAGCTTTACTCTGTATCTAACCCTGTACCTGACCCTGGGAGTGTTTGATGGGACAGTGTAGAGGGAGCTTTACTCTGTATCTAACCCTGTACCTGACCCTGGGAGTGTTTGATGGGACAGTGTAGAGGGAACTTTACTCTGTATCTAACCCTGTACCTGACCCTGGGAGTGTTTGATGGGACAGTGCAGAGGGAGCTTTACTCTGTATCTAACCCTGTACCTGACCCTGGGAGTGTTTGATGGGACAGTGCAGAGGGAGCTTTATTCTGTATCGAACCCTGTACCTGACCCTGGGAGTGTTTGATGGGACAGTGTCGAGGGAGCTTTACTCTGTATCGAACCCTGTACCTGACCCTGGGAGTGTTTGATGGGACAGTGTAGAGGGAGCTTTACTCTGTATCTAACCCTGTACCTAACCCTGGGAGTGTTTGATGGGACGGTGTAGAGGGAGCTTTACTCTGTATCTAACCCTGTACCTGACCCTGGGAGTGTTTGATGGGACAGTGCAGAGGGAGCTTTATTCTGTATCGAACCCTGTACCTGACCCTGGGAGTGTTTGATGGGACAGTGTCGAGGGAGCTTTACTCTGTATCGAACCCTGTACCTGACCCTGGGAGTGTTTGATGGGACAGTGTAGAGTGAGCTTTACTCTGTATCTAATCCTGTACCTGACCCTGGGAGTGATTGATGGGACAGTGTAGAGGGAGCTTTACTCTGTATCTAACCCTGTACCTGCCCTGGGAGTGTTTGATGGGACAGTGTAGAGGGAGCTTTACTCTGAATCTAACCCTGTACCTGCCCTGGGAGTGTTTGATGGGACAGTGTAGAGGGAGCTTTACTCTGTATCTAACCCTGTACCTGACCCTGGGAGTGTTTGATGGGACAGTGTAGAGGGAGCTTTACTCTGTATCTAACCCTGTACCTGACCCTGGGAGTGATTGATGGGACAGTGTAGAGGGAGCTTTACTCTGTATCTAACCCTGCACCTGACCCTGGGAGTGTTTGACGGGACAGTGTAGAGGGAGCTTTACTCTGTATCTAACCCTGTACCTGACCCTGGGAGTGTTTGATGGGACAGTGTAGAGGGAGCTTTACTCTGTATCTAACCCTGTACCTGCCCTGGGAGTGTTTGATGGGACAGTGTAGAGGGAGCTTTACTCTGTATCTAATCCTGCACCTGACCCTGGGAGTGTTTGACGGGACAGTGTAGAGGGAGCTTTACTCTGTATCTAACCCTGTACCTGACCCTGGGAGTGTTTGATGGGACAGTGTAGAGGGAGCTTTACTCTGTATCTAATCCTGTACCTGACCCTGGGAGTGATTGATGGGACAGTGCAGAGGGAGCTTTATTCTGTATCGAACCCTGTACCTGACCCTGGGAGTGTTTGATGGGACAGTGTCGAGGGAGCTTTACTCTGTATCGAACCCTGTACCTGACCCTGGGAGTGTTTGATGGGACAGTGTAGAGTGAGCTTTACTCTGTATCTAATCCTGTACCTGACCCTGGGAGTGATTGATGGGACAGTGTAGAGGGAGCTTTACTCTGTATCTAACCCTGTACCTGCCCTGGGAGTGTTTGATGGGACAGTGTAGAGGGAGCTTTACTCTGAATCTAACCCTGTACCTGCCCTGGGAGTGTTTGATGGGACAGTGTAGAGGGAGCTTTACTCTGTATCTAACCCTGTACCTGACCCTGGGAGTGTTTGATGGGACAGTGTAGAGGGAGCTTTACTCTGTATCTAACCCTGTACCTGACCCTGGGAGTGATTGATGGGACAGTGTAGAGGGAGCTTTACTCTGTATCTAACCCTGCACCTGACCCTGGGAGTGTTTGACGGGACAGTGTAGAGGGAGCTTTACTCTGTATCTAACCCTGTACCTGACCCTGGGAGTGTTTGATGGGACAGTGTAGAGGGAGCTTTACTCTGTATCTAACCCTGTACCTGCCCTGGGAGTGTTTGATGGGACAGTGTAGAGGGAGCTTTACTCTGTATCTAATCCTGCACCTGACCCTGGGAGTGTTTGACGGGACAGTGTAGAGGGAGCTTTACTCTGTATCTAACCCTGTACCTGACCCTGGGAGTGTTTGATGGGACAGTGTAGAGGGAGCTTTACTCTGTATCTAATCCTGTACCTGACCCTGGGAGTGATTGATGGGACAGTGTAGAGGGAGCTTTACTCTGTATCTAACCCTGTACCTGACCCTGGGAGTGTTTGATGGGACAGTGTAGAGGGAGCTTTACTCTGTATCTAACCCTGTACCTGACCCTGGGAGTGTTTGATGGGACAGTGTAGAGGGAGCTTTACTCTGTATCTAACCCTGTACCTGCCCTGGGAGTGTTTGATGGGACAGTGTAGAGGGAGCTTTACTCTGTATCTAACCCTGTACCTGCCCTGGGAGTGTTTGATGGGACAGTGTAGAGGGAGCTTTACTCTGTATCTAACCCTGTACCTGACCCTGGGAGTGTTTGATGGGACAGTGTAGAGGGAGCTATACTCTGTATCTAACGCTGTACCTGACCCTGGGAGTGTTTGATGGGACAGTGTAGAGTGAGCTTTACTCTGTATCTAACACTGTACCTGACCCTGGGAGTGTTTGATGGGACAGTGTAGAGGGAGCTTTACTCTGTATCTAACCCTGTACCTGACCCTGGGAGTGTTTGATGGGACAGTGGATAATGTCGAGTGCTGATTCCCGTTATTTTTTGCGAATTACACTTTGTTTCTCATCACAGAATGGCACAGAAATATTATGAATATGTGAATTACAAAGACCAGAATGTTCAGCAACAAAAGAGGCCACCCAGAGGAAGTTGTCACAAATATATCATCATCTTCCAGTCAATGTTTTACTTCTTTTTCAATGTAAGTCCAGTGACCCCTGGATTAGAGAGAGGGGGAAATCAGCCAGGGTTCCTGCTCCTGATCACTGTCCAGTGACCCCTGGATTAGAGAGAGGGGGAAATCAGCCAGGGTTCCTGCTCCCGATCACTGTCCAGTGACCCCTGGATTAGAGAGAGGGGGAAATCAGCCAGGGTTCCTGCTCCTGATCACTGTCCAGTGACCCCTGGGTTAGAGAGAGGGGGAAATCAGCCAGGGTTCCTGCTCCTGATCACTGTCCAGTGACCCCTGGATTAGAGAGAGGGGGAAATCAGCCAGGGTTCCTGCTCCTGATCACTGTCCAGTGACCCCTGGGTTAGAGAGAGGGGAAATCAGACAGGGTTCCTGCTCCCGATCACTGTCCAGTGACCCCTGGGTTAGAGAGAGGGGAAATCAGCCAGGGTTCCTGCTCCTGATCACTGTCCAGTGACCCCTGGGTTAGAGAGAGAGGAAATCAGCCAGGGTTCCTGCTCCCGATCACTGTCCAGTGACCCCTGGGTTAGAGAGAGAGGAAATCAGCCAGGGTTCCTGCTCCTGATCACTGTCCAGTGACCCCTGGGTTAGAGGGAGGGGAAATCAGCCAGGGTTCCTGCTCCCGATCACAGTCCAGTGACCACTGGGTTAGAGAGAGAAGAAATCAGCCAGGG
The DNA here is from genome assembly GCF_035084215.1 of Heptranchias perlo. Lineage (NCBI taxonomy): Eukaryota > Metazoa > Chordata > Chondrichthyes > Hexanchiformes > Hexanchidae > Heptranchias > Heptranchias perlo. The sequence goes on along the minus strand of NW_027139990.1, from coordinate 19,987 downwards.
TTCCTGCTCCTGATCACTGTCCAGTGACCCCCGGGTTAGAGAGAGGGGAAATCAGCCAGGGTTCCTGCTCCTGATCACTGTCCAGTGACCCCCGGGTTAGAGAGAGGGGAAATCAGCCAGGGTTCCTGCTCCTGATCACTGTCCAGTGACCCCTGGGTTAGAGAGAGGGGAAATCAGCCAGGGTTCCTGCTCCTGATCACTGTCCAGTGACCCCTGGGTTAGAGAGAGGGGAAATCAGCCAGGGTTCCTGCTCCTGATCACTGTCCAGTGACCCCTGGGTTAGAGAGAGGGGGAAATCAGCCAGGTTTCCTGCTCTTGATCAATGTCCAGTGACCCCTGGGTTAGAGAGAGGTGGGAAATCAGCCAGGGTTCCTGCTCCCGATCACTGTCCAGTGACCCCTGGGTTAGAGAGAGGGGGAAGTCAGCCAGGGTTCCTGCTCCCGATCACTGTCCAGTGACCCCTGGGTTAGAGAGAGGGGAAATCAGCCAGGGTTGCTGCTCCTGATCACTGTCCAGTGACTCCTGGGTTAGAGAGAGAGGGGGAAATCAGCCAGGGTTCCTGCTCCCGATCACTGTCCAGTGACCTCTGGGTTAGAGAGAGGGGGTAATCAGCCAGGGTTCCTGCTCCCGATCACTGTCCAGTGACCCCTGGGTTATAGAGAGGGGGAAATCAGCCAGGGTTCCTGCTCCCGATCACTGTCCAGTGACCCCTGGGTTGGAGAGAGAGGGGGATATCAGCCAGGGTTCCTGCTCCTGATCACTGTCCAATGACACCTGGGTTGGAGAGAAGGGGAAATCAGCCAGGGTTCCTGCTCCCGATCACTGTCCAGTGACCCCTGGGTTCGATAGAGGGGAAATCACCCAGGGTTCCTGCTCCCGATCACTGCCAGTGACCCCTGGGTTAGAGAGAGGGGAAATCAGCCAGGGTTCCTGCTCCCGATCACTGTCCAGTGAGCCCTGGGTTAGAGAGAGGGGAAATCAGCCAGGGTTCCTGCTCCCGATCACTGTCCAGTGACCCCTGGGTTAGAGAGAGGGGAAATCAGCCAGGGTTCCTGCTCCCGATCACTGTCCAGTGACCCCTGGGTTAGAGAGAGAGGAAATCAGCCAGGGTTCCTGCTCCTGATCACTGTCCAGTGACCCCTGGGTTAGAGAGAGGGGAAATCAGCCAGGGTTCCTGCTCCCGATCACTGTCCAGTGACCCCTGGGTTAGAGAGAGAGGGGAAATCAGCCAGGGTTCCTGCTCCTGATCACTGTCCAGTGACCCCTGGGTTGGAGAGGGGGGAAATCAGCCAGGGTTCCTGCTCCCGATCACTGCCAGTGACCCCTGGGTTAGAGAGAGAGGGGGAAATCAGCCAGGGTTCCTGCTCCTGATCACTGTCCAGTGACCCCTGGGTTAGAGAGAGAGGAAATCAGCCAGGGTTCCTGCTCCCGATCACTGTCCAGTGACCCCTGGGTTAGAGAGAGAGGAAATCAGCCAGGATTCCTGCTCCCGATCACTGTCCAGTGACCCCTGGGTTAGAGAGAGGGGAAATCAGCCAGGGTTCCTGCTCCTGATCACTGTCCAGTGACCCCTGGGTTAGAGAGAGGGGGAAATCAGCCAGGGTTCCAGCTCCTGATCACTGTCCAGTGACCCCTGGGTTAGAGAGAGGGGGAAATCAGCCAGGGTTCCTGCTCCTGATCACTGTCCAGTGACCCCTGGGTTAGAGGGAGGGGAAATCAGCCGGGGTTCCTGCTCCCGATCACTGTCCAGTGACCCCTGGGTTAGAGAGAGGGGGAAATCAGCCAGGGTTCCTGCTCTTGATCAATGTCCAGTGACCCCTGGGTTAGAGAGAGGGGGAAGTCAGCCAGGGTTGCTGCTCCTGATCACTGTCCAGTGACCCCTGGGTTAGAGGGAGAGGGGGAAATCAGCCAGGGTTCCTGCTCCTGATCACTGTCCAGTGACCCCCGGGTGAGAGAGAGGGGGAAATCAGCCAGGGTTCCTGCTCCCGATCACTGTCCAGTGACCCCTGTGTTAGAGAGAGAGGAAATCAGCCGGGGTTCCTGCTCCCGATCACTGTCCAGTGACCCCTGGGTTAGAGAGAGGAAATCAGCCAGGGTTCCTGCTCCTGATCACTGTCCAGTGACCCCTGGGTTGGAGAGAGGTGGAAATCAGCCAGGGTTCCTGCTCCCGATCACTGTACAGTGACCCCTGGGTTAGAGAGAGGGGGAATTCAGCCAGGGTTCCTGCTCCTGATCACTGTCCAGTGACCCCTGGGTTAGAGGGAGGGGAAATCAGCCAGGGTTCCTGCTCCCGATCACTGTCCAGTGACCCCTGGGTTAGAGAGAGGGGAAATCAGCCAGGGTTCCTGCTCTTGATCACTGTCCAGTGACCCCTGGGTTAGAGAGAGAGGGGAAATCAGCCAGGGTTCCTGCTCCCGATCACTGTCCAGTGACCCCTGGGTTAGAGGGAGGGGAAATCAGCCAGGGTTCCTGCTCTTGATCACTGTCCAGTGACCCCTGGGTTAGAGAGAGACGGGGAAATCAGCCAGGGTTCCTGCTCCTGATCACTGTCCAGTGACCCCTGGGTTAGAGGGAGGGGAAATCAGCCAGGGTTCCTGCTCTTGATCAATGTACAGTGACCCCTGGGGTAGAGAGAGGTGGGAAATCAGCCAGGGTTCCTGCTCCCGATCACTGTCCAGTGACCCCTGGGTTAGAGAGAGGGGGAAGTCAGCCAGGGTTGCTGCTCCTGATCACTGTCCAGTGACCCCTGGGTTAGAGAGAGAGGGGGAAATCAGCCAGGGTTCCTGCTCCTGATCACTGTCCAGTGACCCCTGGGTTAGAGAGAGGGGGAAATCAGCCAGGGTTCCTGCTCCCGATCACTGTCCAGTGACCCCCGGGTGAGAGAGAGGGGGAAATCAGCCAGGGTTCCTGCTCCCGATCACTGTCCAGTGACCCCCGGGTGAGAGAGAGGGGGAAATCAGCCAGGGTTCCTGCTCCCGATCACTGTCCAGTGACCCCTGTGTTAGAGAGAGAGGAAATCAGCCGGGGTTCCTGCTCCCGATCACTATCCAGTGACCCCTGGGTTAGAGAGAGGGGAAATCAGCCAGGGTTCCTGCTCCCGATCACTGTCCAGTGACCCCTGGGTTAGAGAGAGAGGGGGAAATCAGCCAGGGTTCCTGCTCCTGATCACTGTCCAGTGAGCCCTGGGTTAGAGAAAAGGGAAATCAGCCAGGGTTCCTGCTCCCGATCACTGTCCAGTGACCCCTGGGTTAGAGAGAGGAAATCAGCCAGGGTTCCTGCTCCTGATCACTGTCCAGTGACCCCTGGGTTAGAGAGAGGGGGAAATCAGCCAGGGTTCCTGCTCCCGATCACTGTCCAGTGACCCCTGGGTTAGAGAGAGAGGGGAAATCAGCCAGGGTTCCTGCTCCTGATCACTTTCCAGTGACCCTGGGTTAGAGAGAGGGGGAAATCAGCCAGGGTTCCTGCTCCTGATCACTGTCCAGTGACCCCTGGGTTAGAGAGAGAGGGGAAATCAGCCAGGGTTCCTGCTCCTGATCACTGTCCAGTGACCCCTGGGTTAGAGAGAGGGGAAATCAGCCAGGGTTCCTGCTCCCGATCACTGTCCAGTGACCCCTGGGTTGGAGAGAGGTGGAAATCAGCCAGGGTTCCTGCTCCCGATCACTGTACAGTGACCCCTGGGTTAGAGAGAGGGGGAAATCAGCCAGGGTTCCTGCTCCTGATCACTGTCCAGTGACCCCTGGGTTAGAGGGAGGGGAAATCAGCCAGGGTTCCTGCTCCCGATCACTGTCCAGTGACCCCTGGGTTAGAGAGAGGGGAAATCAGCCAGGGTTCCTGCTCTTGATCACTGTCCAGTGACCCCTGGGTTAGAGGGAGGGGAAATCAGCCAGGGTTCCTGCTCTTGATCACTGTCCAGTGACCCCTGGGTTAGAGAGAGACGGGGAAATCAGCCAGGGTTCCTGCTCCCGATCACTGTCCAGTGACCCCTGGGTTAGAGAGAGGGGAAATCAGCCAGGGTTCCTGCTCCTGATCACTGTCCAGTGACCCCTGGGTTAGAGGGAGGGGAAATCAGCCAGGGTTCCTGCTCTTGATCACTGTCCAGTGACCCCTGGGTTAGAGAGAGGGGAAATCAGCCAGGGTTCCTGCTCCCGATCACTTTTCAGAGACCCCTGGGTTATAGAGAGGGGGAAATCAGCCATGGCTCCTGCTCCCGATCACTGTCCAGTGACCCCTGGGTTAGAGAGAGAGGAAATCAGCCAGGGTTCCTGCTCCCGATCACTGTCCAGTGACCCCTGGGTTAGAGAGAGGGGAAATCAGCCAGGGTTCCTGCTCCCGATCACTGTCCAGTGACCCCCTGGTTGGAGAGAGGGGGAAATCAGCCAGGGTTCCTGCTCCTGATCACTGTCCAGTGACCCCTGGGTTAGAGAGAGGGGAATTCAGCCAGGGTTCCTGCTCCCGATCACTGTCCAGTGACCCCTGGGTTAGAGAGAGGGGGAAATCAGCCAGAGTTCCTACTCCCGATCACTGTCCAGTGACCCCTGGATTAGAGAGAGGGGGAAATCAGCCAGGGTTCCTGCTCCCGATCACTGTCCTGTGACCCCTGGGTTAGAGAGAAGGGAATCAGCCAGGGTTCCTGCTCCCAATCACTGTCCAGTGACCCCTGGGTTAGAGAGAGGGGGAAATCAGCCAGGGTTCCTGCTCCCGATCACTGTCCAGTGACCCCTGGGTTAGAGAGAGGGGGAAATCAGCCAGGGTTCCTGCTCCTGATCACTGTCCAGTGACCCCTGGGTTAGAGAGAGGGGGAAATCAGCCAGGGTTCCTGCTCCCGATCACTGTCCAGAGACCCCTGGGTTAGAGAGAGTGGGAAATCAGCCAGGGTTCCTGCTCTCGATCACTGTCCAGTGACCCCTGGGTTAGAGAGAGGGGGAAATCAGCCAGGGTTCCTGCTCCCGATCACTGTCCAGTGACCCCTGGGTTAGAGAGAGGGGAAATCAGCCAGGGTTCCTGCTCCCGATCACTGTCCAATGACCCCTGGGTTAGAGAGAGGGGAAATCAGCCAGGGTTCCTGCTCTCGATCACTGTCCAGTGACCCCTGGGTTAGAGAGAGGGGGAAATCAGCCAGGGTTCCTGCTCCCGATCACTGTCCAGTGACCCCTGGGTTAGAGAGAGGGGAAATCAGCCAGGGTTCCTGCTCCCGATCACTGTCCATTGACCCCTGGGTTCGAGAGAGGGGGAAATCAGCCAGGGTTCCTGCTCCTGATCACTGTCCAGTGACCCCTGGGTTAGAGAGAGGGGGAAATCAGCCAGGGTTCCTGCTCCTGATCACTGTCCAGTGACCCCTGGGTTAGAGAGAGGGGGAAATCAGCCAGGGTTCCTGCTCCCGATCACTGTCCAGTGACCCCTGGGTTGGAGAGAGAGGGGGATATCAGCCAGGGTTCCTGCTCCCGATCACTGTCCAGTGACCCCTGGGTTAGAGAGAGGGGGAAATCAGCCAGGGTTCCTGCTCCTGATCACTGTCCAGTGACCCCTGGGTTAGAGAGAGGGGGAAATCAGCCAGGGTTCCTGCTCCCGATCACTGTCCAGTGACCCCTGGGTTAGAGAGAGGGGAAATCAGCCAGGGTTCCTGCTCCCGATCACTGTCCAGTGACCCCTGGGTTCGAGAAAGAGGGGAATTCAGCCAGGGTTCCTGCTCCTGATCACTGTCCAGTGACCCCTGGGTTAGAGAGAGGGGAAATCAGCCAGGGTTCGTGCTCCCGATCACTGTCCAGTGACCCCTGGGTTCAAGAGTGGGGGAAATCAGCCTGGGTTCCTGCTCCCGGTCACTGTCCAGTGACCCCTGGGTTAGAGAGAGGGGGAAATCTGCCAGGGTTCGTGCTCCCGATCACTGTCCAGTGACCCCTGGGTTAGAGAGAGAGGGGAAATCAGCCAGGGTTCGTGCTCCCGATCACTGTCCAGTGACCCCTGGGTTCAAGAGTGGGGGAAATCAGACAGGGTTCCTGCTCCCGATCACTGTCCAGTGACCCCTAGGTTAGAGAGAGGGGGAAATCAGCCAGGGTTCCTGCTCCCTGTCACTGTCCAGTGACCCCTGGGTTAGAGAGAGGGGGAAATCAGCCGGGGTTCCTGCTCCTGTTATAACTCAGTGACCCCTGGGTTAGAGAGAGGGGAAATCAGCCAGGGTTCCTGCTCCTGTTATAACTTAGTGACCATCGGTCCAGGCTCTGCTCTCACCATCTTTCTGTTTCCTTTGTAGCTGAGCTTTGTCTTTGCAGAGCTACCAATGGTCTTCTTCCTGGACAGTTATTTGTACAAGTACAATCACACGCTGCACAACGTCAAGCATTGCGGTGAGAGTCCAGCAACTACACCTTGTGTTTTCAGAAACACATAGAATACACAGAATCTCGCACGCTCGCGTGCAGAAACTAGGACACGTGCAAGTGCATGCACACGCACATACAGATACGCACACGCACCTACAGATACATGCACGAACCTAGAGATACACACACGCGCACTCACACGCACCTGCAGATACGCACACGCACCTGCAGATACGCACACGCACACGCACCTACAGATACACGCACGCACCTACAGATACACACACGCGCACTCACACGCACCTGCAGATACGCACACGCACACGCACCTACAGATACACACACGCGCACTCACACGCACCTGCAGATACGCACACGCACACGCACCTACAGATACGCACACGCACACGCACCTACAGATACGCACACGCACCTACAGATACGCACACGCACACGCACCTACAGATACGCACACGCACACGCACCTACAGATACGCACACGCACACGCACCTACAGATACGCACACGCACACGCACCTACAGATACGCACACGCACACGCACCTACAGATACGCACACGCACCTACAGACACGCACCTACAGACACGCACACACACGCACCTGCAGACACGCGCAAGCACACGCACCTACAGACACGCACACGCACACGCACCTACAGATACGCGCACGCACCTACAGATACGCACACGCACACGCACCTACAGATACGCGCACGCAGCTACAGACGCACGCACGCGCACGCTCGTACACATATGCGCACGCACATATACGTGCAGGCATACCTACACAGATACACGCACACAAAACACAGAAACACGCATGCACACGTATACACACACGTACTCTCACACGTATATGTGCGCACATGCAGCCACATACTCACACATATACATACACACAAAACACAGTAACTCGCACATACATGCACAAACACATATACATACACATATATACCTACACAAACACATACATACACGTATATGCCTACACAAACACATACATACACGTATATACCTACACAAACACATACATACACGTATATACCTACACAAATACATACATACACGTATATACCTACACAAACACATACATACACATATATACCTACACAAACACATACATACATGTATATACCTACACAAACACATACATACATGTATATACATACACAAACACATACATACACGTATATACCTACACAAACACATACATACACGTATATACCTACACAAATACATACATACACGTATATACCTACACAAACACATACATACACATATATACCTACACAAACACATACATACATGTATATACATACACAAACACATACATACACGTATATACATACACAAACACATACATACACGTATATACCTACACAAACACATACATACACATATATACCTACACAAACACATACATACATGTATATACATACACAAACACATACATACACGTATATACATACACAAACACATACATACACGTATATACCTACACAAACACATACATACACATATATACCTACACAAACACATACATACACGTATATACCTACACAAACACACACACTTATACATTCAGAAACACACGCTGACAGGCCCAAACACAAAGATGTCTGCATACACAAATACAGATACATCCAAATACAAACACATTCACCATGTTTACATAAACCAACACACATGCATACACAGACATATACACGTACACACACGCACCACACAGGCATGCATACACAGACATATACACGTACACACACGCACCACACAGGCATGCATACACAGACATATACACGTACACACACGCACCACACAGGCATGCATACACAGACATATACACGTACACACACGCACCACACAGGCATGTATACACAGACATATACACGTACACACACGCACCACACAGGCATGTATACGCACACACAGGTGCACACATACCCTCCTGAAATAATTCTGTTTGAATCCTTCCTCGACAGGAACCGATGCGAGGGGAATGATTGAGGGTCTCAACAAAACGGTGCTGATGAAACTGCCTCAGAGTATCAGCCTGATCGTAGTGGAGAGTGTGCTGATGGGAGTGGCGTTCATCGCTATGTTAATGGTACACACCCTGGGTGTATCTGTGTATACGCAGTCACGTAAATGCGCACACACGTGTGTATGTGTGTATATCACAAATGGCATATACAGACACATATACACAGACACATATACACATACGGGATCCTGGGCTTTATTAATAGAGGCACAGAGTACAAAAGCAAGGAAGCGATGCTAAACCTTTATAAAACACTGGATTAGACCCCAGCTGGAGGATTGTGTCCAATTCCTGGCCCTGCACTTTAGGAAGGATGACCAGGGCCCTCGGAGAGGGTGCGGAGGAGATTTCCCAGAATGGGACCAGGGGATGAGGGACCTCAGTTATGCGGAGAGACTGGAGAAACTGGGAATTGTTCTCCTCGGAGCGGAGAAGGTTAAGGGGAGATTTAATCGAGGGGTTTGAAATCAGGAGGGGTTTTGATCGAGTGAATAAGGAGAGAGTGTTTCCCAGTGGGCAGGAGGGTCGGGGACCAGAGGACCCAGATTGAAGATAATCGGGGAAAGAACCAGAGGGGGAGATGAGGAGAATGTTTTTTTACGCAGCGAGTTGTGATGATCTGGAATTCGCTCCCTGAAAGGGCGGTGGGAACAGATTCAATAATAACTTTCAAAAGGGGGAATCGGAGAAATACTCGAAGGGGGAAAATTTACAGGGCGATGGGGGAAAGAGCAGGGGGGAGTGGGACTGATTGGAGAGCTCGTTCACAGAGCTAGCACAGGCACGATGGGCAGAGTGGCCTGCTCCTGTGCTGTAACATTCTATGACACACATGCACCTACACATATGAAGATAGGAACAGGAGGAGGCCATTCAGCCCCTCGAGCCTGTTACACAGGAACAGGAGGAGGCCGTTCAGCCCCTCGATCCTGTTCCGCCATTCCATGAGACCAAGTCTGATCTGTATCTTAACCCCATTTACCCCCCTTGGTTCCCTGACCCTTAATCCCCTCACCCAACAAAAATCGATCGGTCTCGGGTTTGAAATTCCCAATTGACCCCCGGCCCCGACAGCTTTTTGGGGGAGAGAGTTCCAGATTCTCCACTCCCCTTTGTGTGAAGAAATGCTTCCTGACATCACCCCTGGACGGGCCCGAGCTCTCGTTTTAAGATTCTGCCCCCTTGTTCTGGACTCTCCCCCTCCCACCAGAGGAAATAGTTTCTCTCCATCGACCCTATCGAATCCTTCAATCATCTTAAACCCCTCGATTAGATCACCCCCCTCAATCTCCGACACTCGAGGAAATACAAGCCCGGTCTGTGCGACCCGCCCTCGGGATTTAACCCTTTTAGCCCCGGGTATTATTCTGGTGAATCTGGGCTGCTCTCCCCTCCGAGGGCCAGTATATCCCTCCTGAGGGACGGTGCCCAGGACTGAACCCAGTCTCTCCAGAGGGGGGTCTGAGCAGAGCTTTATATAAACTGGATCATCACTTCCTCCCCTCTGTATCCCGACCCTCTCCAGACAAAGGCCAACTTTAGCCTTTTCAATGATTTCTTGTACCGTCCATTGGGCTTTTAGTGATTTCTGTACCTGGACCCCGAAATCTCTCCGCTCCTCCACAGTCTGTAGCTTCTCACCATTTAGAGAATACTCCGATCGATCATTCTTACTGGATGGCCTCACACTCCCCACATTGAACTCCACCTGCTCCAGTTTTGCCCACTCATCGCTCAATGTCCCATTGCAAGTTTCTGCTCCCGTCTACACTATTTACTGGGTCACCTAATTTAATGTCTGTCGTCAGCAATCTTGGATATAAGGCTCTCTATTCCTTCATCCAAGTAATTTATAAATATGGTGAAAAGCTGAGGCCCCAGTACAGATCCCTGGGGGACACCACTGGTCACATCCTGCCAATTAGAGTCCATCCCCATTATCGTGACTCTGTCTCCTGCCTCCGAACCAATTCCCTGTCCAAGCCAATGGGTTGCCTCCAATTCCATGCACTCTCATGTTTGTTAACAGTCTCTTATGTCGAACGCCTTTTGAAAGTCCATATAAATAAGAGCCATAGACACTCCCTTATCTACCATGTTCCTTACCCCCTCAGAAAATTCAACAAGGTTCAGTAGACGTGACCTGCCCGTTACAAATCCCCGCTGGCTCTCTCTGATCAGCTGAAATTTCTCCAAGTGCTCAGTCACTCTCCCCCCTAATAACAGATTCTTGTAACCTCCCCACAATAGGCCTCTAGTTTCCTAGTTTATCTCTCTCTCCCTTCTGAAATAACGGAGTGACAGTGACAGTTTTGGAAGACCGTGACTAACAATTTCCTCACTGACTTTTAACCCCCTGGGCTGGAAACCATCAGGTCCTGGAGATTTAGTGTCATTATTTTCTCCATCCCCATTTTTTAACTGGTATTGAATCGAGATAGTCCCTCCCCTTGATATATTTTTAGTTTTTCTGGTATGTCTGGTACTTTATCCTCATCCTCTACTGTAAACACATTATTCAGTAAGTCTGCCATTTCCTGATTTCTAATTACAATCCCACCTGCGTTTGCCTTAAGGGAGCCACATGTCACTTGGTGTTCCTTTGCTGTTCTTTATATCACCCTCAGTCTGTGGGATCGCGACTGTTCTTTGCCCATGTTGACCAAGGTGTTTAATTACACACGTAATGCTCTTGCCCTTTAGGGGTATGTACATGTCTTGTATCCCACCATAGTCACACACACATATACACACGCATATACACACACACACAAAAACACACAGACATATATACACAGACACACACATATACACACACATATACCCAGAAATACACGCATACACACAGACGCATATACACACACAAATATCGAGTTACAGTGAAACTACAGCACAGAAACAGGCCATTCGGCCCAACTGGTCTATGCCGGTGTTTATGCTCCACACGAGCCTCCGCCTATCCTGCTTCATCTCACCCTATCACCATATCCTTCTATTCCTTTCTCCCTCATGTGTTTATCCGGCTTCCCCTTAAATGTATCTACACTATTCGCCTCAACCACTCCTCGTGGGAGCGAGTTCCGACCTCTAGTTCTGGTCTCCCTCACAAGTGGAAACATCTTCTCTACGTCTACCCAATCGAATCCTTTCATTACCGAAAAGACCTCGATCAGGTTTCTCTTTTCTAGAGAAAAGAGCCCCAGTCTGTTCAGCCTTTCCTGATAAGGAGATCCTCTCAGTTCTGGGATCATCCTTGTGAATCTTTTTTGCACCCCTTCAAGGGCCTCTATGTCCTTTTTATAATCTAGAGACCAGAACTGTGCACAGTGCTCCAAGTGTGGTCTAACCAAGATATATGGAGACCAGAACTGTGCACAGTGCTCCGAGTGTGGTCTAACCCAGGTATATGGAGACCAGAACTGTGCACAGTGCTCCAAGTGTGGTCTAACCAAGGTATATGGAGACCAGAACTGTGCACAGTGCTCCAAGTGTGGTCTAACCAAGGTGCATGGAGACCAGAACTGTGCACAATGCTCCAAGTGTGGTCTAACCAAGATATATGGAGACCAGAACTGTGCACAATGCTCCAAGTGTGGTCTAACCAAGATATATGGAGACCAGAACTGTGCACAGTGCTCCGAGTGTGGTCTAACCAAGATATATGGAGACCAGAACTGTGCACAGTGCTCCAAGTGTGGTCTAACCAAGGTATATGGAGACCAGAACTGTGCACAGTGCTCCAAGTGTGATCTAACCAAGATATATGGAGACCAGAACTGTGCACAATGCTCCAAGTGTGGTCTAACCAAGATATATGGAGACCAGAACTGTGCACAGTGCTCCGAGTGTGGTCTAACCAAGATATATGGAGACCAGAACTGTGCACAGTGCTCCAAGTGTGGTCTAACCCAGGTATATGGAGACCAGAACTGTGCACAGTGCTCCAAGTGTGATCTAACCAAGATATATGGAGACCAGAACTGTGCACAGTGCTCCAAGTGTGGTCTAAGCAAGGTACATGGAGACCAGAACTGTACACAGTGCTCCAAGTGCGGTCTAACCAAGGTATATGGAGACCAGAACTGTGCACAATGCTCCAAGTGTGGTCTAACCAAGGTATATGGAGACCAGAACTGTGCACAGTGCTCCAAGTGTGGTCTAACCCAGGTTCTATACAAGTTTAACATAACTTCTCTGCTTTTCAATTCTGTCCCTCTAGAAATGAATCCTAGTGCTTGATTTGCCTTTTCTATGGCCTTACTAACCTACATCGCTACTTTCAGTGATTTGTGTATCTGTACCTCCTGATCCCTCTGCCCCTCTACCCCATGTAGACTCTTATTATCCAAGCAGTGTGTGGCCTTCTTATTCTTCCTACCAAAATACACCACCTCACACTTATCTATATTGAAATTCATTTGCAAATTACAAGCCCATTCTGCAAGTTTATTAATGCCCTCTTGCATTTTGATGCAATCTTTCTTAGTATTAACTACACCCCCCAATTTGGTGTCGTCCACAAATCTTGAAATTGTACATCCGATCCCCGAGTCCAAATCGTTTATGTAAATAGTGAACAACAGCGGTCCCAGCACCGATCCTGGGGAACACCACTTCCCACTTTTTGCATGTCTGAGTAACTATCTTTAACCCCTGCTCTCTGTTTCCTGTTTTATAGCCAGCTTTTTAAAAATTCGTTCATGGGATGTGGGTGTCGCTGGCGAGGCCGGCATTTATTGCCCATCCCTAATTGCCCTTGAGAAGGTGGTGGTGAGCCGCCTTCTTGAACCGCTGCAGTCCGTGTGGTGAAGGTTCTCCCACAGTGCTGTTAGGAAGGGAGTTCCAGGATTTTGACCCAGCGACGATGAAGGAACGGTGATATATTTCCAAGTCGGGATGGTGTGTGACTTGGAGGGGAACGTGCAGGTGGTGTTGTTCCCATGTACCTGCTGCTCTTGTCCTTCTAGGTGGTAGAGGTCGCGGGTTTGGGAGGTGCTGTCGAAGAAGCCTTGGTGAGTTGCTGCAGTGCATCCTGTGGATGGTCCACACTGCAGCCACTGTGCGCCGGTGGTGAAGGGAGTGAATGTTTAGGGTGGTGGATGGGGTGCCAATCAAAGGGGCTGCTTTGTCCTGGATGGTGTCGAGCTTCTTGAGTGTTGTTGGAGCTGCACTCATCCAGGCAAGTGGAGAGTATTCCATCACACTCCTGACTTGTGCCTTGTAGATGGTGGAAAGGCTTTGGGGAGTCAGGAGGTGAGTCACTCGCCGCAGAATACCCAGCCTCTGACCTGCTCTTGTAGCTACAATATTTATATGGCTGGTCCAGTTAAGTTTCTGGTCAATGATGACCCCCAGGATGTTGATGGTGGGAGATTCGGCGATGGTAATGCCGTTGAATGTCAAGGGGAGGTGGTCAGACTCTCTCTTGTTGGAGCTTGCTATCCATTCTGCTATTTATAGAATCATAGCCATTCGGCCCATCGTGTCCATGCCGACTTGTCCCCTGACTCCCCTTGCTCTGGCCTTAATCATGAGTCTACTATGTGGTACCTTATTGAAGGCCTTTTGAAAATCCAAATATATTACATCTACTACATTACCCTTGTCTACTCTTTCTGTTAATTCTTCAAAGAATTCAATAAGGTTGGACAAGCAAGACTTTCCCTTCTGAAATCCGTGCTGACTGTTCTTTATTATATTTTTGGTTTCTAGATGTTTTTCTGTTGCATCTTTGAGTAAAGATTCCATTATCTTTCCTACCACTGACATTAAGCTAATTGGTCTATCGTTCCCTGGACTGTTTCTATCTCCCAATTTAAATGTAGGAATCACATTGACTGTCCGCCAGTCCTCGGGCACTATTCCCTTTTCTAATTAATTTTTAGAATTATGCAATAATGCCTCTGCTATCTCTTCCCTAACTTCTTTTAATATGCACATCTGGTCCAGGGGTTTAATCCTCTCTAAGTTTGATTAGTTTATCAATTATCTCCCCCGTTCTATCTTAAATGTCTTTATACCTTTTTTCATCCCTTCTTCTAATTTCATGCCCACATGTATGAACACAGGCCGTATACGTGACTCCGGCCCCTCGATCCCCGGTCTGGGCCCACGCCTGACTCCAGTCCCCGGTCTGGGCCCACGCCTGACTCCAGTCCCCGGTCTGGGCCCGCGCCAGAATCCAGTCCCCGGTCTGGGCCCGCGCCTGACTCCGGCCCCTCGATCCCCGGTCTGGGCCCGCGCCTGACTCCGGCCCCTCGCTCCCCGGTCTGGGCCCACGCCTGACTCCAGTCCCCGGTCTGGGCCCACGCCTGACTCCGGCCCCTCGCTCCCCGGTCTGGGCCCACGCCTGACTCCAGTCCCCGGTCTGGGCCCATGCCTGACTCCGGCCCCTCGCTCCCCGGTCTGGGCCCACGCCTGACTCCAGTCCCTGGTCTGGGCCGGCGCCAGAATCCAGTCCACGGTCTGGGCCCACGCCTGACTCCGGCCCCTCGCTCCCCGGTCTGGGCCCACGCCTGACTCCAGTCCCCGGTCTGGGCCCACGCCAGAATCCAGTCCCCGGTCTGGGCCCACGCCAGAATCCAGTCCCCGGTCTGGGCCCACGCCAGAATCCAGTCCCCGGTCTGGGCCCACGCCAGAATCCAGTCCCCGGTCTGGGCCCACGCCAGAATCCAGTCCCCGGTCTGGGCCCACGCCAGAATCCAGTCCCCGGTCTGGGCCCACGCCAGAATCCAGTCCCCGGTCTGGGCCCACGCCAGAATCCAGTCCCCGGTCTGGGCCCACGCCAGAATCCAGTCCCCGGTCTGGGCCCACGCCAGAATCCAGTCCCCGGTCTGGGCCCACGCCAGAATCCAGTCCCCGGTCTGGGCCCACGCCAGAATCCAGTCCCCGGTCTGGGCCCACGCCAGAATCCAGTCCCCGGTCTGGGCCCACGCCAGAATCCAGTCCCCGGTCTGGGCCCACGCCAGAATCCAGTCCCCGGTCTGGGCCCACGCCAGAATCCAGTCCCCGGTCTGGGCCCACGCCAGAATCCAGTCCCCGGTCTGGGCCCACGCCAGAATCCAGTCCCCGGTCTGGGCCCACGCCAGAATCCAGTCCCCGGTCTGGGCCCACGCCAGAATCCAGTCCCCGGTCTGGGCCCACGCCAGAATCCAGTCCCCGGTCTGGGCCCACGCCAGAATCCAGTCCCCGGTCTGGGCCCACGCCAGAATCCAGTCCCCGGTCTGGGCCCACGCCAGAATCCAGTCCCCGGTCTGGGCCCACGCCAGAATCCAGTCCCCGGTCTGTGCCCACGCCAGAATCCAGTCCCCGGTCTGTGCCCACGCCAGAATCCAGTCCCCGGTCTGTGCCCACGCCAGAATCCAGTCCCCGGTCTGTGCCCACGCCAGAATCCAGTCCCCGGTCTGTGCCCACGCCAGAATCCAGTCCCCGGTCTGTGCCCACGCCAGAATCCAGTCCCCGGTCTGTGCCCACGCCAGAATCCAGTCCCCGGTCTGTGCCCACGCCAGAATCCAGTCCCCGGTCTGGGCCCACGCCAGAATCCAGTCCCCGGTCTGGGCCCACGCCAGAATCCAGTCCCCGGTCTGTGCCCACGCCAGAATCCAGTCCCCGGTCTGTGCCCACGCCAGAATCCAGTCCCCGGTCTGTGCCCACGCCAGAATCCAGTCCCCGGTCTGTGCCCACGCCAGAATCCAGTCCCCGGTCTGGGCCCACGCCAGAATCCAGTCCCCGGTCTGGGCCCACGCCAGAATCCAGTCCCCGGTCTGTGCCCACGCCAGAATCCAGTCCCCGGTCTGGGCCCACGCCAGAATCCAGTCCCCGGTCTGTGCCCACGCCAGAATCCAGTCCCCGGTCTGTGCCCACGCCAGAATCCAGTCCCCGGTCTGTGCCCACGCCAGAATCCAGTCCCCGGTCTGTGCCCACGCCAGAATCCAGTCCCCGGTCTGTGCCCACGCCAGAATCCAGTCCCCGGTCTGTGCCCGCGCCAGAATCCAGTCCCCGGTCTGTGCCCGCGCCAGAATCCAGTCCCCGGTCTGTGCCCGCGCCAGAATCCAGTCCCCGGTCTGGGCCCGCGCCAGAATCCAGTCCCCGGTCTGGGCCCGCGCCAGAATCCAGTCCCCGGTCTGGGCCCGCGCCAGAATCCAGTCCCCGGTCTGGGCCCGCGCCAGAATCCAGTCCCCGGTCTGGGCCCACGCCAGAATCCAGTCCCCGGTCTGGGCCCACGCCAGAATCCAGTCCCCGGTCTGGGCCCACGCCAGAATCCAGTCCCCGGTCTGGGCCCACGCCAGAATCCAGTCCCCGGTCTGGGCCCACGCCAGAATCCAGTCCCCGGTCTGGGCCCACGCCAGAATCCAGTCCCCGGTCTGGGCCCACGCCAGAATCCAGTCCCCGGTCTGGGCCCACGCCAGAATCCAGTCCCCGGTCTGGGCCCACGCCAGAATCCAGTCCCCGGTCTGGGCCCACGCCAGAATCCAGTCCCCGGTCTGGGCCCACGCCAGAATCCAGTCCCCGGTCTGGGCCCACGCCAGAATCCAGTCCCCGGTCTGGGCCCACGCCAGAATCCAGTCCCCGGTCTGGGCCCACGCCAGAATCCAGTCCCCGGTCTGGGCCCACGCCAGAATCCAGTCCCCGGTCTGGGCCCACGCCAGAATCCAGTCCCCGGTCTGGGCCCACGCCAGAATCCAGTCCCCGGTCTGGGCCCACGCCAGAATCCAGTCCCCGGTCTGGGCCCACGCCAGAATCCAGTCCCCGGTCTGGGCCCACGCCAGAATCCAGTCCCCGGTCTGGGCCCACGCCAGAATCCAGTCCCCGGTCTGGGCCCACGCCAGAATCCAGTCCCCGGTCTGGGCCCGCGCCAGAATCCAGTCCCCGGTCTGGGCCCGCGCCAGAATCCAGTCCCCGGTCTGGGCCCGCGCCAGAATCCAGTCCCCGGTCTGGGCCCGCGCCAGAATCCAGTCCCCGGTCTGGGCCCGCGCCAGAATCCAGTCCCCGGTCTGGGCCCACGCCAGAATCCAGTCCCCGGTCTGGGCCCACGCCAGAATCCAGTCCCCGGTCTGGGCCCACGCCAGAATCCAGTCCCCGGTCTGGGCCCACGCCAGAATCCAGTCCCCGGTCTGGGCCCACGCCAGAATCCAGTCCCCGGTCTGGGCCTATGCCAGACTGCTTCGCTGTGGCAGGAATCACCAACGCAGACACTCTCTTTAATTGCAGATCCTGATACTGTGCGGCCCAGCTTACCGGCCGACCGAGGAGATCGACCTTCGCAGTATCGGCTGGGGGAATATCTTCCAGCTGCCCTTCAAACACATGCGGGATTATCGTCTTCGTCACCTATTCCCTTTCTTCATTTACAGCGGTTTCGAAGTGTTATTTGCCTGCACCGGATTTGCTCTGGTGAGTGAACTCTGCTGCTGCCATTTGAAATATTTTATCCTGACTGGTTGAGTGAAACGTTGGCTTTTGAGTCCTGCACGGTGTGTGGCCTCCCTGCTCAGAGCAAAGGACATCACTGAGGGTGCAGAACGTTCTGTAGGGGGAGAGGAACAGCCAGAAATCGCGGCCCAAGTGGGAGACGATGACATCGGAAGGAAAAGGGTTGAGGTGCTGCAGTCCGAGTCTCAGGGAAGCAGTTCGAAAGCAGGACCTCAAAGGTAGTAATCTCTGGATTACTCCCAGTGAGTATAGGAATAATGGGATAAGACAGGTTAATGTGTAGCTGGAGAAATGGTGCAAGAGGGAGGTCTTCAGGTTCCTGGGGCATTGGGACCAGTTGTGGGGCAGGAAGGATCTATTGAAGATGGACAGGAGATCTTCTTGTGGAGTCAGAGGGTGTGGCTGAGGTACAAAATGAAAACTTCACATCGGTCTTCAGTGGAGAAGAGAATGCCTCCATTGTAGAGTAAAGGAGGAGGTAGTAGTGATATTGGAGAGGATAAAGAGGAGGTACTTAACAGATTGGCAGTACTCAAGGTGGAAAAGTCTCCCGGTCGGGATGGGATGCATCCTCGGTTACTGAGGGAAGTAAGGGTGGAAATTGCGGAGACTCTGGCCGCAATCTTCCAATCCTCCCCAGATATGGGAGCGGTGCCGGAGGACTGGAGGATTGTAAATGTTTCACCCCTGTTCAAAAAAGGGGAGTGAGATAAACCCGGCAATTACAGGCCGGTCAGACTAACGTCAGTGGTGGGGAAACTTTTACAGACGATAATCCAGGACAAAATTAATTGTCACTGGGAAAAGTCTGGGCTAATAAATGAAAGTCAGCAC
The DNA here is from genome assembly GCF_035084215.1 of Heptranchias perlo. Taxonomy (NCBI): domain Eukaryota; kingdom Metazoa; phylum Chordata; class Chondrichthyes; order Hexanchiformes; family Hexanchidae; genus Heptranchias; species Heptranchias perlo. The sequence continues at coordinate 1,343 of NW_027139990.1, read as the reverse complement.
GGATTTGTTACAGGAAAAGTGTGTTTGACGAACTTGATTGAGTTCTTTGATGAAGTAACGGAGAGTTGATGAGGGGAGTGTGGGTGATGTGTTTATGGACTTTCAAAAGACGTTTGATAAAGTGCCACATGATAGACTTTTTAACAAAATTAAAGCCCATGGGATTAAAGGGACAGAGGCAGTGTGGAGACAAAATTGTCTCGGGGACAGAAAGCAGAGAGTAACGGTGAACAGTTGTTTCTCAGACTGGAGGGAAGTTTACAGAGTGTTCCCCAGGGGTCAGTATTAGGACCACTGCTCTTTTTGATATATATTAACGATCTGGACTTCGGTATCGAGAGTATAATTTCAAAGCTTGCAGAAGACACGAAACTCGGGAAATGTAGTAAACAGTGAGGAGGATAGTAACAGACTTCAGGAGGACGGAGACAGACTGGGGAAATGGACAGACACACGGCAGATGAAATTTAATGCAGAGAAGTGTGAAGTGATGGGTTTTGGTAGGAAGAATGAAGAGAGGCAAAATAAACTAAATGGTACAATTTTAAAGGGGGTGCAGGAACAGAGAGACCTGGGGGTGTGTGTACACAAATCATTGAAGGTGGCAGGACAAGTTGAGAAGGTTGTTAAAAAAGCAGATGGGATCCTGGGCTTTATTAATAGAGGCACAGAGTACAAAAGCAAGGGAGCGATGCTAAACCTTTATAAAACACTGGGTTAGACCCCAGCTGGAGGATTGTGTCCAATTCCTGGCCCTGCACTTTAGGAAGGATGACCAGGGCCCTCGGAGAGGGTGCGGAGGAGATTCCCCAGAATGGGACCAGGGGATGAGGGACCTCAGTTATGCGGAGAGACTGGAGAAACTGGGAATTGTTCTCCTCGGAGCGGAGAAGGTTAAGGGGAGATTTAATCGAGGGGTTTGAAATCAGGAGGGGTTTTGATCGAGTGAATAAGGAGAGAGTGTTTCCCAGTGGGCAGGAGGGTCGGGGACCAGAGGACACAGATTGAAGATAATCGGGGAAAGAACCAGAGGGGGAGATGAGGAGAATGTTTTTTTACGCAGTGAGTTGTGATGATCTGGAATTCGCTCCCTGAAAGGGCGGTGGGAACAGATTCAATAATAACTTTCAAAAGGGGGAATCGGAGAAATACTCGAAGGGGAAAATTTACAGGGAGATGGGGGAAAGAGCAGGGGGGAGTGGGACTGATTGGAGAGCTCGTTCACAGGGCCATCACAGGCAGGATGGACCGAATGGCCGCCTTCTGTGCTGTGAGGGTCTCTGATTCAATGACTTGCTTCAGTGGGGTGTGATGGGCTTTCGAGAGTATGTGCAGATCCTCCA
>NW_027139989.1:0-70673 GCF_035084215.1 Heptranchias perlo | reverse complement strand
TAGTGGATCAAACTATTCTTCAGAGGCTGACAATGTGACATATCTCGGGTCTTAATTGAAATTAAAAGCTCTTTCAGGGAGCGTCCTGCAGCACGCAGAGGGCCCAAATGTGAAAACAGCCTCCACGTCAGTATATTCAGTAGTCCCGTATGTAACGTCCCTCTGTCTGAATACTATTCGACTCCTTTGATTGCCTTGACAACGGTCAGTTGGAAAGATTATCTGTAATCACCAGGCATTGTTCTCTGACTATAAAGCGGTGCCTTTCATGGAATCCCACACTCACCTGACAAAGGAGAAAGCCTCCGAGAGCTTGTGATTTTCAGATAAAACTGTTGGACTATAACCTGGTGTTGTAAGATTCCTTACAGAATATCTCAAAGGCTGAAGCAGGGAGCTCCCCGGGGGTAGGGGATGGCCGTGTGTCTCGTCCAAACCCTCCCCAGGGGCGGGGACAATCTCTCAGTCTGCCGGGGTCCTCCAGCCTGTCCTGAGTGTATTTCTCTCTCTGTCTCTCTCCCAACTTTTCTCTCTCTTCAGATTCTCTTGTTTGTAACCGGGATTTGTGTTTCAGTGTTGGGGCTGAGGGATTGTCGGTGTAACTGGGAGAGGGAGTGGGAGGGAGGGGGGAGAGAGAGGGGGAGTGGGAGGAGAGGAAACTCTGGGCTCTTGCTGTGCCTTTTTAATCCCTTGCTTTTGTGTTGTAATCAATTCCCTCTCTCCCCTCAGGAAACTTTTCGATGAAATGCTGCAAGGAGATGATCCAGGAAAGAGACATTTTGTGAGAAGGAGGAGGATGAGGGGGAATCCTGGGCCAAGAATCGTTCTCTCTGCTGGGGACTGACTGACTGAGACCTTCACCGCAGCCTGGACCCGATGGGGGCCACGTGAGTCATGTCTGGGTTACTCTGGGGTCACTGGGACATTCTGGGATCACTGGGACATTCTGGGGACACTGGGGGATCACTGGGACATTCTGGGGACACTGGGGGATCACTGGGACATTCTGGGGACACTGGGGGTTCACTGGGACATTGTGCAGGAGCTGACACTGAGACACACACTGACCGTCTGACAGTGCAGCGCTCCCTCAGTACCGACCGTCCGACAGAATATCACCATCTGTTCACTGCAAGTGCAACTTTTCAGAAATAACACAAAGTGGATCAAACTATTCTTCAGAGGCTGACAATGTGACATATCTCGGGTCTTAATTGAAATTAAAAGCTCTTTCAGGGAGCGTCCTGCAGCACCCAGAGGGCCCAAATGTGAAAACAGCCTCCAAATGTTTTCTTAGTTTGAAGTTTAATTTTTGAAAAGGTCACTGACAACTCAGAAAGAAATCGTGTTAATTCTCAAGCCATTTTGGGCCCCCATGTGAAATTGTATTGTAATGGAACCACACAGACACATGGGGAAGCTCGGGTGCAAACTGATTGGAATTTGAGATTTTAATCCCATATTCATTTGTGGCACAGCTCAGCTCAATTCAAACCCAATGTCTGTGCAAGGGACACGTGTCTCCTGACTGTACAGTCTGTGTGTGTGTGTGTGTGTGTGTGTGTGTGTGTGTGTGTGTCTCAGTCTCACTGGTCTCATAACATAACTTTAAAGCAGTAAAATTAACCAGAACTTGCTCCAAAGACAAAACCGGTCCGCACCCATGAGGACGGCCTCAACCGGGATCTTGGATTCATGTCACGCTGCACGTAACCCCACCAGCGAACAAAATCTATCTGTTTTTAATATAACGGGTCATATGCTGGCTTTCTCTGCCTTCTGGATGTTTCTGCCTCTCTCTTTTCTGTTTTTATTTGTGTTGACTGTATATTCGGGGGCTCTGTAGGTAACACCTCTCTGTCTGAACACTGTGATTGCCTTGGCAACGGGCAGTTGCAAAGACTATCTGTAATCACCATGTATTGTTCTGTGATTTATAAATGCGTAGGCTTCGAGGAGTTCCTGACATTTACCTGAGGAAGGAGGAAGCCTCCAAAAGCTTGTAAATTTCAAATAAAATCGTTGGACTATAACTTGGTGTTGTAAAATTGTTTACAATTGTCAACCCCAGTCCATCACCGGCATCTCCACATCATGGCTAAAACCGATCCAGATCTTGAAGGTGTGATGATTTCCTCCTTCTCTCTGCTCTGTTGGTGGGAGGCTCATTTCCAGTCCCAGGTTTTTGTATATTCCCCATGTCTGATGGGTTGGTTCCTGTGAACAGTTTGTCAGAGAGTGTTTCACTGCCTCAGGGTGTTTACAGAGAGTGCCTCAGGGTGTTTACAGTTTTTTTCCACACCGTTCACCTGAGGAAGGAGGAAGCCTCCGAAAGCTTGTGGAATTTAAAATAAATTTGTTGGACTATAACTTGGTGTTGTAAAATTGTTTAGAATTTACAGAGAGAGAGATAAGCAGCTCCCATCCTGGTCTGAAAGACCCAGTCAATGAGAGATTTATAAACAATCCAGCCCAGTGCAGTTAAACCTTGTCCCCCATTAATCCAAACACACCATATTGTGAGCAAAATTCAATATTTCACAGGGCCAGTGAGTCCAAGACACAGATTGTACCCACCTCCCTAAACTCAACTCCTTACTGTAAAAAGTGTCTGTCAAAACACAGCCCGTTTAGGGACTGAACCCCTCAAATAACCGTTACACTCAACATTGCAATCTCTCAGTGAATCGTTCCCTTTTACCCACTGTGTACTGTACATGTACAGGAGCTAACACTGAGACACACACGGGCCGTACAGTACCTGAGTACTTTTCAATCAAGAGAAATTCAGAAAGACAACAGAGAGAGAGGGGCAGAGAGAGAGAAAAGGACAGAGAGAGAGGGGGAGAGAGTCAGAGAGAGAAAGACAGAGAGGGTGAGAGAGAGAGGAGCGAGAGGCAGAAGGAGAGAGGGGGACAGAGAGAAAGAAAAAGAGAGAGAGAGGGGCAGAGAGTGTGGTAGAGAGGCAGAGAGTGGATTGGTCCTGCCTGGTGATTTACCCATTTCCCGCGAGCAGCCAGGCCTCTCTGGGCTGTTTAATGGCTTCTCACCAGCAAGGGAGGGCCCCATCTCCCACCTCGCAATAAACTCTTTCAATCAGATGCTTCCTCTCACCCTCACACATTACCACTGTCACAAGCCGCACACCCACAACCCACAGGTCACACACACTGGCACCTATTCAACCATGACAGGCACATCACCCAAACAACCACCAGGTCCCTCACCGACACACGTCCCGTTTTCTTGCAGGGAGTCCCTCTCTCTCTGTCCCCCCTCTCTCTGTCCCCCCTCTCTCTGTCCCCCCTCTCTCTGTCCCCCCTCTCTCTGTCTTTTTCTCTCTCTGTCTTTTTCTCTCTCTGTCTTTTTCTCTCTCTGTCTTTTTCTCTCTCTGTCTTTTTCTCTCTCTGTCTTTTTCTCTCTCTGTCTTTTTCTCTCTCTGTCTTTTTCTCTCTCTGTCTTTTTCTCTCTCTGTCTTTTTCTCTCTCTGTCTTTTTCTCTCTCTGTCTTTTTCTCTCTCTGTCTTTTTCTCTCTCTGTCTTTTTCTCTCTCTGTCTTTTTCTCTCTCTCTCCCACTCTCTCTCTCTACCGCTATCTCTGTCACTCTCTCTCTCTCCCTCAGCCCTCTCACTGTCTTTTTCTCTCTCTCTCTCTGCCTCTCTCCCGCTCTCTCTCTTCCCCTCTCTCTTTGTGACTCCCTCTCTCCATCCCTCTCTCTGTCCCCATCTCTCTCTTTCTTTTTCTCTCCACCTGTCTCTCTCTCTCTCTCTCTCTCTCCCCCCCCTCGCTGCCGCTCTTCCTCTCTCTGTCCCTATCTCTCTTCCCCCTGTCTCTCTCTCTCTCTCGCTGCCTCTCTCCCTTCTCTGTCTTTTTCTCTCTCTCTCTCTCTCTCTCTATCTTTTTCTCTGTCTCTCTGTCCCTCTCTCTCCCTCTGCCTCTTTGCCCCTCTCTCTCTCTGTCTCTCTCTCTGTCTTTTTCTCTCTCTCTGTCCCTCTCACCCCTCTCTTTCTCTCTCACCCCTCCCACTCTGTCTTTTTCTCTCTCTCTCTGTCTCTCCCCCTCTCTCTCACCCCCCCCTCTCTCTGCCTCTCTCCTGCTCTCACTCTGTCTCTCTCTCTTCCCCTCTCTTTCGCTGCCTCTCTTCCTCTCTCTGTCTTTTTCTCTCTCTCTCTCTCTCTCTCTCTATCTCTCTCTGCCTCTCTCTCTGTCTTATTCTCTGTCTCTCCCCCATCCTCTGTCGTTTTCGCTCTCTCTCTCTGCCTCTTTCCCCCTCTTCCTCTGTCTCTCTCTCTCTCTGTCTTTTTCTCTGTCTCTCTGTCCCTCTCTCTCCCTCTGCCTCTTTCCCCCTCTCTCTCTGTTTCTCTCTTTCTCTGTGTGTGTCTCTCTCTCTCTGCCTCTCTCCCTCGTCTCTCCGTCCTTTTCTCTCTCTCTATCCCTCTCTCCCGCTCTCTCTGTCTTTTTCTCTCTCTATCCCTCTCTCCATCATTCTCTCTCTCTCTCTGCCTCTCTCCTCCACTCTCTCTGTCCCTCCCTCTCTCAGCCTCTCTTCTCCTCTCTCTGACCTTTTCTCTCTCTCTCTCTCCCCCTCTCTCTCTCTGTTTTATTCTCTATCTATCTGTCCCCCTCGCTTTCTCGCTGCCTATCTCCCCCTCTCCCTCTGTCTTTTTCTCTCTCTGACCTTCTCTCTCTCTCTCTCTCTCTCCCCCTCTCTCTCTCTGTCCATTTCTCTCTCTCCCCCTCTCTCTCTCTCTCTCTCGGCCTCTCACACCCTCTGACACTGAGACACACATGGGCCGTACAGTACCAGACAGGAGTGAATCGTTCCCTTTTACCCACTGTGTACTATACATGTACAGGAGCTGACACTGAGACACACACAGGCCGTACAGTACCTGAGTACTTTCCTAACAAGAGAAATTCGGAAAGACAACAGAGAGAGAGGGACAGAGAGAGAGGGGGTGAGAGGCAGAGAGAGAGAGAGAGAGAGAGAAAAAGACAGAGCGGGGAGACAGAGAGAGAGGAGGCGAGAGGCAGAGAGAGAGAGAAAAAGATGGAGACAGGGCGAGAGAGAGGCAGAGAGTGAATTGGTACTGCCTGGTGATTTACCCGATTCCTGCGAGCAGCCAGGCCTCTCTGGGCTGTTTAATGGCTTCTCAACAGCAAGGGGGGCCCCCATCTCCCACCACCAAAAAACTCTTTCAATCAGATGCTTCCTCTCACCCTCACACATTACCACTGTTGCAAGCCGCACACCCACAACTCACAGGTCACACACACTGGCAGCTATTCAACCATGACAGGCACATCACCCAAACACCCTGCAGGACCCTCACCGACACAAGTCCCGCTTTCTGGCAGGAGACCCCCTCACACTCTCTCTCCCCCTCGCTCTGTCTTTTTCTCTCACCCTCTGTTCGCTGTCTTTCTCTGCCTCTCTCCCCTCTCTGTCATTTTCTCTCTCTCTCTTTCTCTCTCTCTATCTCTCTGCCTCTCTCTGTTATTCTCTCTCTCTCCCCCCACTCTCTCTGTCTTTTTCTGTCTCTGCCTCTGTCTCTCTCTGCCTCTCTCCCTTCTCTCTGTCCCTCTCTCTCCCTCTGCCTCTTTACCCCTCTCTCTGTCTCTCTCTCTCTGCCTCTCTCGCCCTGTCTTTGCCTTTTTCTCTGTCTCTCTCTCGCTCTCTTTCTATCTCTCTCTCCATCATTCTCTCTCTCTCTCTCCTCCTCTCCCTCTCTATCCCCCTCTCTCTCTCTCGGCCTCTCTTCCCCTCTCTGACTTTTTCTCTCTCTCTCTCCCCCTCGCTCTCTTTCTCTCTCTCTCTCCCCCTCGCTCTCTTTCTCTCTCTCTCTGTTTTTCTCACGACCTATCTGTCCCCCTCGCTGTCTCTCTGCCTATCTCCCACTCTCCCGCTGTGTTTTTCGCAATCTGTCTCTCTCTCTCTCTCTCTCTCTCTCGCTGTTACTCTCTCTCTCTCTCTCTATCTCTGTCACCCTCTCTCTGTCTCGGCCTCTCACACCTTTGACACTGAGACACACACGGGCCGTACAGTACCAGACAGGAGTGAATCGTTCCCTTTAACCCACCATGTGCTGTACATGTACAGGAGCTGACACTGAGACACACAGTAACAAACTTTATATGGTATCAGGAGTTAACCCCTTACATGCTGTTTCAAGCAATACAAAAATATAAGTTAAAGAAGATGGTGGGGAGGGCAGGAATGCTGTGGACCCAATCGCTCATCTCTGCCCAGCTCCGTCATGCCAGAATATCACCATCTGTTCGAGCCCAAATTCCTCCCTTCGTTCAGTGCAAGTGCAACTTTTCAGAAATAACACAAAGTGGATCAAACTATTATTCAGAGGCTGACAATGTGACATATCTCGGGTCTTAATTGAAATTAAAAGCTCTTTCAGGGAGCGTCCTGCAGCACGCAGAGAGCCCAAATGTGAAAACAGCCTCCAAATGTTTTCTTAGTTTGAAGTTTAATTTTTGAAAAGGTCACTGACAACTCAGAAAGAAATCGTGTTAATTCCGAAGCCATTTTGGGCCCCCATGTGAAATTGTATTGTAATGGAACCACACAGACACATGGGGAAGCTCGGGAGCAAACTGATTGGAATTTGAGATTTTAATCCCATATTCATTTGTGGCACAGCTCAGCTCAATTCAAACCCAATGTCTGTGCAAGGACCACGTGTCTCCTGACTGTACAGTCTGTGTGTGTGTGTGTGTGTGTCTCAGTCTCACTGGTCCCATAACATAACTTTAAAGCAGTAAAATTAACCAGAACCTGCTCCAATGACAAAACCGATCCAGATCTTGAAGGTGTGATGATTTCCTCCTTCTCTCTGCTCTGTTGGTGGGAGGCTCATTTCCAGTCCCAGGTATTTGTCTATTCCCCATGTCTGATGGGTTGGTTCCTGTGAACAGTTTGTCAGAGAGTGTTTCACTGCCTCAGGGTGTTTACAGAGAGAGAGAAGCAGCTCCCATCCTGGTCGGAAAGACCCAGTCAATGAGAGATTTATAAAACAATCCAGCCCAGTGTAGTTAAACCTTGTCCCCCATTGATCCAAACACACCATATTGTGAGCAAAATTCAATATTTCACAGGGCCAGTGAGTCCCAGACACGGATTGTACCCACCTCCCTAAACTAAACTCAACTCCTTACTGGAAAAAGTGTCTGTCAAAACACAGCCCGTTTAGGGACTGAACCCCTCAAATAACCGTTACACTCAACATTGCAATCTCTCAGTGAATCGTTCCCTTTTACCCACTGTGTGCTGTACATGAACAGGAGCTCACACTGAGACACACACGGGCCGTACAGTACCAGACAGGAGTGAATCGTTCCCTTTTACCCACCGTGTGCTGTACATGTACAGGAGCTGACACTGAGACACACACGGGCCGTACAGTACCAGACAGGAGTGAATCGTTCCCTTTTACCCACTCTGTGCTGTACACGTACAGTACAGTTGTGGTGGTGGTTGTTGTGGTGGCCCAAACGCAAAGGCCGCCGCTCTGGCATCGCTCTGGGATCCCCGGCTGCACCCTGGCCTCACTCTGGGCTGACTGGGTGCACTCTGGGACCCCGGCATCACTCTGGGGTCACTGGGACATTCTGGGGTCACTGCGGGATCACTGGGACATTCTGGGGTCACTGCGGGATCACTGGGACATTCTGGGGTCACTGCGGGATCACTGGCGACACTCTGTCGGCCTCTTGCCGCCATCTGATAAGATGACGGCGGCGGCCATTTTTTCCAAGATGGTGGCCGTGCTTGCCGCCATTTTATCCAAGATGTCGGCCGCGCCTGCCGCCATGTTTTCCAAGATGGCGGCCGTGCTTGCTGCCATTTTTTCCAAGATGGTGGCCGCGCCGGCCGCCATTTTGTCCAATACGGACTCTGCGCTTGCCTCCATTTTGTCCAAGCTGGCTTCATTTATTATATAAATAATTGAAAAGTTTAAAATGTAAAATAAATAACTCAATATTTTAATTCATTAAATAAATAATGAATTGCTTATTTTATTATATCAATAATCAAATTGTTTTCAAGTGTTTAATTTATTATATGAATACTTCAAATGTTTCATTTATTATAAAGTGAATTCAATAGTTTAAATTATTCGATTGATTAATTTATTATGTAAATAACCGAGTTTAATTTATTGTATAAAAAATTCAACAGCTAAATTTATTATGTAAATAGTTCAATTGTTTAATATTTTATAAATAATTCAAGCGTTTAATTTTTATGTAAATTATTGAATTGTTTAATTTATTATATGAATAATTAAATTGATATATTTGATAAATAATTCAGTAGTTTAATTATATAATTGAAGTGTATAATTTACTATATAAATAGCTCCGTTTAATTTATTGTATAAATAATTCAATTTGTGAATTTATTATACAAATAAACAAGTGTTTAATTTATTATATGAAGCATTCAAGTGTATAATTTATTACGTAAATACTTCATTTGTTTAATTTATTATCTAAATAATTCAACTGTTTCATTTATTATATAAATAATTCAATAGTTTAATTCATTATATAAATAATCATTTGTTTAATTTCTTACATAACTACGTCAGTTGTTAAATTAAACTATTGAATTATTTTCATAATAAATTAAATATCCAAATCATTCAATAGTTTAATTTATTATATAATAATGCATGTCTAATTTATTATATAAAAAAATCAATTGTTTAATTTATTATATAAATAATTCAAGTGTTAAATTTATTCTATGAAGAAACAATGGTTTAATTCATTATACAAATAATTTGTGTTTAATTTATTATATAAATAATTCAACAGCTTAATTTATTACATAAATCACACAAGTGTTAAATTTATTATATAAATAACCAATTATATTGTTTAGTTTATTATATAAATAATCCAAGTGTTAAAATTATTATATAAAGAGGTCAAGTGTTTAAATTGTATAATTAATTCACAGGTTTAACTTATCATACAAAGATTCAAGTGTTTATTTAATCATATTAATAATCCATTATTTAATTTATTGAATGAAGAATTTCAAAACGTTATTCATTATATAAATAATCAAGTGTTTCATTTATTATATAAATAATCAAGTGTTTCATTTATTATATAAATAATCAAGTGTTTCATTTATTATATAAATAATCAATTGTTGACTTTATTACATAAAGAAGTCTCGTGTTTAATTTATTATATAAATAATTCACCTAAATATTGAGTTCTTTATATAATAAATTAAACGAAGGAATATTTATATAATGAATTAAACTATTGAATTATTTCTATGATAAATTAAACACTAATTTTTTATGTAATAAATTAAAGAATTGATTATTTAATGAATTGAACTATTCAATTATTTATGAAATGAATTGAATGATTGAATTATTTAGAAAATAAATTAAACACTTGAATTGTCTGCTTCCAATGTCTTTGTTTTTCGGCCTGATATTAAGATCATCAATGGCGGCTGCATCACCCAGCATGCAGCGCGGTTCAGATTGTGCCCTATCTGAATCAGTGGAGCCCGGTGCGCAGGCGCAGTAGTGACTCATTATCGGTCAGTGTGTCCTGAGCATGCGCGGCCAGTCGAGGCTGCGGGAGGAGCGCGTTCGGTGCAGGTCAGAGGATCGGAGCAAGAGGCTCAATAAACCCCGGGGCCCGGGTCCGGGCTCAGGCCCAGGCTCAGGCTTTACAAACCCCGAGTGCGGCCCCAGACCCGAATATAAAACAGTGAACATTATCCCCCCCTCACTACCCGCCGGGAAATGAAGGGGAAATGGGGATCGGTCAGGGAGCGTCTGTAAATGAAGGAGAAATGGGGATCGGTCAGGGAGCGTCTGTAAATGAAGGAGAAATGGGGATCGGTCAGGGAGCGTCTGTAAATGAAGGAGAAATGGGGATCGGTCAGGGAGCGTCTGTAAATGAAGGAGAAATGGTGATCGGTCAGGGAGCGTCTGTAAATGAAGGAGAAATGGGGATCGGTCAGGGAGCGTCTGTAAATGAAGGAGAAATGGTGATCGGTCAGGGAGCGTCTGTAAATGAAGGGGAAATGGGGATCGGTCAGGGAGCGTCTGTAAATGAAGGAGAAATGGTGATCGGTCAGGGAGCGTCTGTAAATGAAGGAGAAATGGAGATTGGTCAGGGAGCGTCTGCAAATGAAGGGGAAATGGGGATCGGTCAGGGAGCGTCTGTAAATGAAGGAGAAATGGTGATCGGTCAGGGAGCGTCTGTAAATGAAGGAGAAATGGAGATCGGTCAGGGAGCGTCTGCAAATGAAGGGGAAATGGTGATCGGTCAGGGAGCGTCTGTAAATGATGGAGAAATGGTGATCGGTCAGGGAGCGTCTGTAAATGAAGGAGAAATGGTGATCTCTATATCTTCAGTCATCCAGGGAGCTCTAGCTTTGGATGCTGTTCCTTTCCTCCTCGTGGGAATTTGTCCACTCTGTACCCAAACCAACTCCTCCTTGAAGGCCTCCCACTGTTCAATTACTGTTCTGCCTGCCAATTTTTGATTCCAATCCACCTGGACAAGATCCCTTTTTAACTCACTGGAATTTGCCCTCCTCCAGTTAAGTATTTTCACATTTGACTGTCCCCTGTCCTTTTCCATAACTGTTCTAAACCGAATGAGATTATGATCACTGCTGCCCCACTGAAACATGCTCCACCTGCCCCACTTCATTCTCCACACCGAGCCCACTGCTGCTCTCACACTCACTCACTCTCTCACCCTTTCACTCATGGTTTTGGGCCACTGAAAGATGATGCGATGGGTTTGGATTTCAGCACAGGGAGGAGGGAGAGTGTGTGGGACGGAGATTTACAGCTTTGAGGAATGAGAGAGGAAATAATGTTCCATAGAAAGTAGAGTTATCTGATCTGAATTTCTATCCTGCAATTACAGTGATAACTTTTATAAACTCCTTTTACAGGGGAGGATTTACAGAGGGAAACTCAAACCAAAGATCACGTCAAGATCTGACAGAGTCACTCGATTCATCAGGACCTGAATATCATCGGCCTTTGAATGTTGAAGGAGAAATGTTTGTCTGTTCTATCCGTGGGAGAAGATTTCAAACATCAGTGTGAGTGGAAAAGCACCGAGACACACACACGAGTGAGAGTGTTCCAGTGCACTGATTGTGGAAAGAGCTTTAACCAGTTGCACAGCCAGAAAAAACATCGCACCATTCACAGCGGGGAGAAACCGTACACGGGTTCTGTGCTTGGACGAGGCTTCAACTGATCGTCCAACCTGGAGAGACACAAGGACACCCAGACCATGGAGAAACCGTGGAAATGTGGGGACTGTGGGAAGGGATTCAATTACCCTTCAGAGCTGGAAACTCATCGACGCAGTCACACTGGGGAGAGGCCGTTCACCTGCTCCGTGTGTGGGAAGGGATTCACTCAGTCATCCGACCTGCTGAAACACCAGCGAGTTCACACTGGGGAGAGACCTTTCAAATGTTCTGACTGTGAGAAGAGATTTAAAAGCAAAATTGAACTGCTGAGACACCAACGCACCCACACTGGGGAGAGGCCGTTCACCTGCTCCGTGTGTGGGAAAGGATTCACTCAGTCATCCAACCTGCTGACACACCAGCGAGTTCACACTGGGGAGAGACCTTTTAAATGTTCTGACTGTGAGAAGAGGTTTAAAAGCAAATTTAATCTGCTGAAACACCAACGCAGTCACACTGGGGAGAGGCCGTTCACCTGCTCCGTGTGTGGGAAAGGATTCACTCAGTCATCTGCCCTGCTGACACACCAGCGAGTTCACACTGGGGAGAGACCTTTTAAATGTTCTGACTGTGAGAAGAGGTTTAAAAGCAAATTTAATCTGCTGAAACACCAACGCACTCACCAGCGAGTTCACACTGGGGAGAGGCCGTTCTCCTGCTCTGTGTGAAAGAAGAGATTCACTCGGTCATCCCTCCTTCTGTCACACCAGCGAGTTCACACTGAAGAGAGACCTTTAAATGTTCTGACTGTGAGAAAAGATTTAAAATCAGAAATGATCCGCTGAGACATCGACGCACTCACACTGGGGAGAGACTGTTCACCTGCTCCGTGTGTGGGAAGGGATTCACGAATTCATCCCACCTTCTGAAACATCCACTTGTTGACACTATTGAGTGACCTTTTAACTCAGTGACTGTGAGAAGAGCTTTAAAAGCAGAAATGAACTGCTGACACATCAACGCATGCCCATTGGTTGAGAGACTGTTCACCTGCTCCGTGTGTGGGAAGGGATTCACTCAGTCATCACATGTGCTGAGACACCAGCGAGTTCACATATGACTGCAGGGGTTGGATTCTGCTGTTAATCCCATCCAGGACTGAACCATGTTCATTCTGACAGTTGGGGTTTGTTTCTCCTGATGTTCATCACCCCGATAACTGGGCTGGAGTTTAATATTCAGGATATTTGTGAAATAAATCAGCTTTGTTTTAAACACCTTGTTGTAGATTTTGGTCTTTCCCACCTGAGTGTTTAACATCACCTGACTGGAGCTCAGAAAGGACAATCTGGGGGGAGGATCGTCCGGTGGGAACAGAACTTCAGCCTGGACACAGTCCTTCAGGGCCACACTGAGAGGGGCAAACGGCACTTTGGTCTTTCTCGTCTCTCTTCACTGACAGCAAAGTCACCGTGCGGCGTCCAGTTTAAAAATGACAGTGGTCATTATTCGATGAAGATTTAACCTGTTTGTGTGACAGTCCTGAGTCTACCATTTAAGGCAGGCGTTGACTCATTTAAAATAAACCTGTTAAAAATAAATGGGTTAAAGTCTGAATTAAAATAGCAGAGGGAGGAGTTCACAGGAGCCTGTTAACTGCTGGTACAATTATACAACAGTCATTCGATCTCCAGATAAAGAAGGACCTGCAGTGTGTTCCAGAATTCCCGGTTTTATTGATGTGTGCGTGTTAGACACCAGGATCACTAAAAATACACGATCCGGACCATCCACAGGGTGGGGGCGATCCCGACAGTTACTCTGGGATCACTCCCACTGCGGAACTCCACCACTGACCCTGCTGAAGGTTGCAGGCTCAGGGAGTGGGGCCTCCAGGAGTGGACTGTGAGAAAGCTGACAAAGATATGCTGAGGTACCAGAGGAATCCTTACTAAGGAACCGTCTGGGTCTCAGTGTGGGTCTCGCGGTGAATGATTCCTGACTCCCCGAACTGTCTTACATTTAACCCAGATCGGATCAGGATGAATTCAGTTTACAGGAGAATTGGGTCAAATATCACCCACAATCGAGGGAGACAAAAGCAGCCATTAGAGAAGCTCAGAGATCTTTGGAAAAGAAGATGGTGCCCAATTCTGAGAATAATAGCAAATGTCTTTCCAGCTACGTCAGGAGTCAGAAGACCATTAAAGATGCTTTAGGGCCACTGAAAGACAGTTCAGGACAGATTCCCGGGCTATGGCAGAGCTGTTGAATGATTATTTCTCATCAGTCTACACTCCTGTGGATGAGGCTCAGATTCCAGCTGTGGGATGTGCTGTCAACAATAACATCATAAATATTAAAATAGAATGGGATGTCACTTTGGATAAAATATGAACTCTCAAAATGCATTGTGCTCCAGGTCCAGATGATATCCACCCCCGGGTGTTTAAAGAGATGGGACGGGTGCTCTGTGAGCCCCTTGCCTGTATCTTCAACAGCTCAAGAGTCAGGGATTGTCCCCTGAGATAGGAAGGGAGCTCACGTAGTTCCCATTTTCATTGAAGGGTCAAATCAGAGCCGGGGAATGACAGGCCCATCAGTGTAACCTCGATCAGAGGGAAGATGCTTGAAGGGATCCTAAGAGATGCTGTTTATGATCACGGGGAAAGAGAAGGAGCCATTAGAGATACTCAACACGGCTTCTGGGAAAGAAAATGGTGTCTTACAAACTTGCTTGAGTTTTTTGAAGAAGTTGCTGGGTTAGTGGATGAGGGTAATCCGGTTCACATTGTCTATCTCAGGGATGTCAAACTCATTTCCTGTGGTGAACCTGACCCGATATCCTGGCACTTGGCCTGGGCCACATTCAGCAAAAGTTATTAAACTAGAAATAGATGAAGATGAACTGTATTGGTATTTACTTACATTTAGATTTTATTTACAGCTACTGCTGCTCCCGATACCTGGCACCTCTGAGCTTGAACTATTGCACCAACATTTAGAGTAAATGACTGGGCTGAGGCCTGTTTTGGATAAAAACATGAGGACCACTTGTCATTACAGAACTGTGTGCCCCAAACACTAACCGTGGAAGTGAATTCCACAGACTGCCTACTCCCTATGTAAAGAAGTTTCTCTTGACTACTGCTCTAAAACAGAGAGTGGGGTTAATTGTAGCGACTCACACTGTATAAGGTGGAAAGTGGGGCTCCACAAGGATTGGTTCTGGGACCACTGTTCACAATTCACATCAATGAATTGGACTCGGGAATCGGAAGTACAATTTCAAAATTTACAGATGACACCAGATTGGCGGGGTGGGGTGGAGTTTGGATAATATTGATGAAGATTGCGACCAAATACAAAATACATTAATAAACTTGCAAAATGGGTGTATAATTGGCCAATGAATTTTAATGCAGATGACAGTGAAGTGGAGCATTTTGGTAGCAAGAATTTGGAAATTGTGCCCTGTATCCCCAAGTCCAAGTCATTAATGTATATCAAGGAAAGCAGTGGTCCCAGCACCGACCCCTGGGGAACACCACTGTACACCTCCCTCCATTCCGAAAAACAACCGTTCACCACTACACTCTGTTTCCTGTTATTTAGCCAATTCTGTATCCATGCTGCTACTGCCCCTTTTATTCCATGGGCTTCAATCTTGATGACAAACCCATTATACGGCACTTTATCTGACACCTTTTCGAAGTCCATACACACCACATTAACTGCATTGCCCTCATCTACTCTCTGTTACCTCATCAAAAAACTGTATCAATTTAATTAAACACGATTTGCCTTTAACAAATCCGTGCTGGCTTTCCCTAATCCTTGTCCAATTGACTGCTAATTCTGTCCCGGATTATCGTTGCTAGAACTTTCTCCACTACCGAGGTTAAACTGACTGGTCAGTAGTTGCTGGATTTTTTCTTTCACCCTTTCTTGAACAGGGGTGTAACATTTGCAATTCTCCAGTCCTCTGGCATCACCCCCATTTCTAAGGATGTTTGGAGGTTTTTTGCCAGTACCTCTGCAATTTCCACCGTTACTTCCCTCAGCAACCGAGGATGCATCCCATCCGGACCAGATGACGGATCTACTTTAAGTACAGTCAGCTTTTCCAGTACCTCCTCTTTATAAATTTTTAGCCAATCCAGTGTCTCTACAACATCTTCCTTTACTGACACTCTGGCAGCGTCTTCTTCCTTGGGAAAGACAGATGCAATGTATTTATTTAGTACCTCCGCCATGCCCACTGCCTCCCACTGCTACTAATTTGTTATAATCTGGGCCAGTGGTGCAATGGATAACGCATTAGGTTCGATTCCTACCTGGCTTAGATTTTTTTATGCAATATGTTATGGCCTTCAATACCTTGCAAGCTGTCCTACTTGGTGGTGCTGCCTGGCTCCATACCTGGTAAGTGCCTTCTCAGTGCAGCAAGCAGTGCATCAGTGTCATAATCTGAAGGGCTTGAATTCAATCTTCAGAGAAGGCATCAAGGATTACGAAGCTTTTTTTCCATCTCTCACCTCATCTTTCCATCTTTGCTGCATCGCAAAATCAAGAACCTTTGCTGACTGCAGCACATCAAAAGATTTGCTGCCCCTTGATCTCTCTGTACCCAAACACACAGTGAAGTTTAGGAAGTCCATGGGCGATGGACTCACTGACAACACTCTTGTTTCTGTATAATTGCCCCAAGACAAACGGTGAGTGGAGAATATAATCAACGATCCCGCTACTTCTCACAGGCCAAGTGAGCGCTCCACCAGTTGAGCTAATTCCTCGTTTGCTGTTTGTAAATCGCCCCTCACAGTTCCTGCCTCACACTCGCCTTCAAGCTGCTCCAAGACCAGCAGAGAAATCTTGCCTTGGGTTGCCGCTCCCTGAATATATTAAATACTTTGCTCCAATCGGCGGTATCGAGCATCAGCAAGTGAGGAACAGCAGAACGGGAAGCCACAGTAATCATGAGTGATGCTGAGAAGAGCCCGAGCCTTCGGAAGGAAGACGAGGTCACCGGAAAGCAACAGCCGCCCGAGCTCGAGGAGCAGCGAGAGCCCTGACTGACTGACTGATCGAAGACCATTTTGCCTGAAATTGAGGGCGATTTGAAGTGTTGCTGCTCAAAGGCACTCCCTGCTGGTGAGCAGAGGGAAATGCTCGAGTGAAACAGCCGTGCTCGGACAGACACAGAAAGCTTTTCGGTTTTGGAAAGGAAAAGAGGTGTCCTGTGCCTGAGTGGCAACATGTTAATCTGTGAGCTGCCTGTGAAGTTCAGGGAGTGACCTTGAGGTAATTGCTGCTTATTCCAAAATCACACTCACTCCTTCGAGCCGGAATTGAACCAGCGACCTAAGGATGACTTTATTTTGTTTTATTCACTACAGTCCTCCGCTCTACCAGCTGAGCTATCGAAGGGAAGTGATAAACAGTGCTGTCTTTGGTGATTGTTCACCGTGCGCCTGTTGACACGTTCAGACTCGTGGAGTCCGGTGCTGATCGAAGACTTCTTTTGCCTGAAAGCGAGAGCTGAGTGTTTTGAAGTATTGCTGCTCAAAAGCGCTCCCTGCTGGTGAGCAGAGGCAGAGCAGCCTTGTTTGGGCAGACACAGAAAGTTTTCAGGTTTGAGAAAGGAAAAGAGGCGTCCTGTGCCTTCATGGCAACATGTTAATCTGTGAGGTGCCTGTAAAGTTAAGAGAGCGACCTTGAACTAATTGCTGCTTATTGCAAAATCACGCGTTCTCCTTCGAGCAGGAATTGAACAAATGACGGAAGGATGACTTTGTCTTATTTTCCACGACAGTCTTGTCGCTCGACCAGCTGAGGTATCGAAGGGAAGCGGCAAAAATGTTTCACTTTGGTGATTGTTCACCGTGCACCTTTGACACACCCGGACTCGTGGATTCCAGTGCTCATGACTGAGGCTGACTCGGTACCTGCTCATACCGCAGTGCTGTGGGAGTGGGAGCTGCTCCGTGTTCTCCACAGCCCGGGCCAGTGACACAATGAATAATGGGACTGATTATTGATCTGGAGATTGTGGGTTTAAGTTTACGGAGGGTGTAAAGTGGAAGGCCGGGCCTGGAGAGCATTGGAATAGTCGAGTCTGGAGGTAAACAAAGGCACGGATGAGGGTTTCAGCAGCAGAACTTCATTCTGGAAGTTGGGATTTGTTTCTGCTGATGTTAATAACTGCTATAACTGGGCTGAAATTCAATATTCTGGATCGATGTCAAATAAATCAACTTTGTTTCAAACAGAATGGGTCAATTACTTGATGAATTCAAGATAAGAGACTAATTGATGTCCTCATTACCGATTATTTTGCCTTTTCTCCTTTCTCACTGTAGATTATTTCAGTTCTCATACCTTCAATTACTCTCATGGCCAAGTCCCAGCTCCCCGGTCCTTCCCGAGTGCCTCTCCCAGCCTTGGGATCCAGGGAAGGTATCAGTAATGTACCCGGGATCACTAAACACAAAACCCAGTCTGTGAATCACTTTCAGCGACTGGACTTATCGTGTGTCCCACAGCATCTCCCTCACCTTCGATGTGTGAATAGAGCATCAGGCCTGGGAATCTCGTCTTCAATTTAAATACACTCAGCAAATGTATTTAACAAAATACAAACAAGTAAACACATCACGGCCCAATAATCCAGCACTAAATTCAAAGGAGTAAGTCTGTTATCAAACTCCTTGAGTGGACAGAATAAAGAAAAATCCCAACTCTACGATCCCCTCGAATCCTTTGCAAATACCTTACAAATCTTGACAATAATCAACAAGTCTAATTGAATGTTGACCTTTATCTTGAGTGGGGTTGGAATACAGAAGTGATGCTTCAGTTGTAATGAACCTTGGTCAGACCCCACCTGGAGAACTGGGCACCGAACCGAGGGAGAGATAAATCGGCCTTAGAAAAGGTACAGTGCAGATTCACCAGAATGATGCCGGGGTTAAAAGGGTTAAATTATGAGGAGAGGTGGCATAAACTTGGTTTTTATTCCCATGAGTTTAGAACATTGAGATGTGACCTCATCGAGGTGTTTAAAATAATAAAATGATTCAATAAGGTAAATACAGAGAAATGATTTCTTCTGGAGGGGAATCCAGAACAAGAGGCATAAGAAATCGGAGCAGGAGTGGGCCATACGGTCCCTCGAGCCTGCTCTGCCATTCAGTAAGAACATGGCTAATCTTCTCCCTTAACTCCACTTTCCTGCCTGATTCCTTGATTCACTTGGTGTCCAAAAATCTCTCGATCTCATTCTTGAATATACTCAATGACTGAGCATCCACAGCTCTCTGAGGGAGAGAATTCCAAAGATTCACCACCCTCTGAGTGAAGAAATTTTTCCTCATCTCAGTCTTAAATGGCCGATCCCTTATCCTGAGACTATGCCCCCGAGTTCTAGACTCTCTAGCCAGGGGAAACGGCCTCTCAGCATCTACCCTGTCAAGCCCTCAATGAGATCACCTCTCATTCTTCTAAAATCCAGAGAATATCGGGCCATTCGACTCAATCTCTCCTCATACAACAACCCTCTCATCCCAGGAATCAATCTCGTGAACCTTCGTTGCACCCCCTCTAATCAAGTATATCCTTCCTCAGGTAAGGAGACCAAAACTGGACACAGTGCTCCAGGTGTGGTCTCACCAAAGCCCGAAATAACTGCAGCAAGTCTCCCTTACTCTTATTCTCCAACCCACTTAAAATAAAGGCCAACATATTATTTGCTTTCCTAATTGTTTGCTGTACCTGCATATTAACTTTCTGTGATCCGTGTACAAGGACATCCAAATCTCTCTGAACAACAACATTTCTAAGACTCTCACCTTATAAAAAATATTCTGCTTTTCTATTCTTCCCACCAAAGTGAATAATTTCCACATTTCCCCACATTATACTCCATCTGCCACCTTCTTGATAATCTTACAATTCGAGCTCGGTCATTTATGAGCAAAATAAGGTGGCAATTTTTCACACAAAGGGTGGTGGAAATTACAAACTCACTTCCCCGAAAGGCTGTGGATGCTGGGGCTCGATTGAAATGTTCAATATTGAGATTGATAGATTTGTGTTGTGTGAGGGTTGAAAGGGACAAGGAGCAAAGAAGAGTAAATGGAGTTGTGACACAGATTAGTCCTGATCTAATTGAATGGCAGAGTGGGCTTGAGGGGCTAAATGGTTAATTCCAGTTCCTGAAACAAGTCACTGACAACAAACAACTCCACTCTGATATAAACCAACCCCACAGTCACTGACACTAATCTCCTCCACTCTGATATAAAGCAAACCCATACTCACTGACACAAATCTCACTGAATGGTGGAACAGGCTCGAGGGGCTGAATGGCCTACTCCTGTTCCTAATGTTCCGCTGTCACACTGAAGTTTCTAACATTCCTCTTCACAGTTCTTAATGCTCCCTATCTTGGTGTTGTCAGGAAATGTTGATCTTATGCCCTTGTACCCAAGCCCAGGTCATGGCTCGATATTGAGAAGAGCAATGGTCCCAACACTGCCCCTGGGGGACACCACTGTTCACATCCCCACAGTCTGAAAAACATCCATGAACCAATACTCTGCCCTTTATCAAACATCCCATCCACACTGACCCTCTCCCTGTAATACCGTGAGCTTTAATCTGATCAACAAGCCTCCTGTCCGGCATCTTATCAAACACTTTTTAACAATCCATCTTCACAACATCCATTGAATTTTATCACCACACTGTGTTATTTCCTCCAATAATCCCTGCTGTCTGTCCTGAATTAATCCATTTTATCCCTACACTGTGTTATTTTCTCCAATAATCCCTGCTGTCTGTCCTGAATTAATCCATTTTATCCCTACACTGTGTTATTTCCTCCAATAATCACTGCTGTCTGTCCTGATTTAATCCATTTTATCCCTACACTGTGTTATTTCCTCCAATAATCCCTGCTGTCTGTCCTGAATTAATCCATTTTATCCCTACACTGTGTTATTTCCTCCAATAATCCATGCTGTCTGTCCTGAATTAATCCATTTTATCCCGACACTGTGTTATTTCCTCCAATAATCCCTGCTGTCTGTCCTGAATTAATCCATTTTATCCCTGCACTGTGTTATTTCCTCCAATATTCCCTGCTGTCTGTCCTGAATTAATCCATTTTATCCCTACACTGTGTTATTTCCTCCAATAATCCCTGCTGTCTGTCCTGAATTAATCCATTTTATCCCTACACTGTGTTATTTCCTCCAATAATCCCTGCTGTCTGTCCTGAATTAATCCATTTTATCCCTGCACTGTGTTATTTCCTCCAATATTCCCTGCTGTCTGTCCTGAATTCATCCATTTTATCCCTACACTGTGTTATTTCCTCCAATATTCCCTGCTGTCTGTCCTGAATTAATCCATTTTATCCCTACACTGTGTTATTTCCTCCAATAATCCCTGCTGTCTGTCCTGAATTAATCCATTTTATCCCTACACTGTGTTATTTCCTCCAATATTCCCTGCTGTCTGTCCTGAATTAATCCATTTTATCCCTGCACTGTGTTGTTTCCTCCAATATTCCCTGCTGTCTGTCCTGAATTAATCCATTTTATCCCTACACTGTGTTATTTCCTCCAATAATCCCTGCTGTCTGTCCTGAATTAATCCATTTTATCCCTGCACTGTGTTGTTTCCTCCAATAATCCCTGCTGTCTGTCCTGAATTAATCCATTTTATCCCTACACTGTGTTATTCCCTCCAATAATCCCCCCTGTCTGTCCTGAATTAATCCATTTTATCCCTACACTGTGTTATTTCCTCCAATAATCCCTGCTGTCTGTCCTGAATTAATCCATTTTATCACTACACTGTGTTATTTCCTCCAATAATCCCTGCTGTCTGTCCTGAATTAATCCATTTTATCCCTACACTGTGTTATTCCCTCCAATATTCCCTGCTGTCTGTCCTGAATTAATCCATTTTATCCCTACACTGTGTTATTTCCTCCAATAATCCCTGCTGTCTGTCCTGAATTAATCCATTTTATCCCTACACTGTGTTATTTCCTCCAATATTCCCTGCTGTCTGTCCTGAATTAATCCATTTTATCCCTACACTGTGTTATTTCCCACAATATTCCCTGCTGTCTGTCCTGAATTAATCCATTTTATCCCTACACTGTGTTATTTCCTCCAATAATCCCTGCTGTCTGTCCTGAATTAATCCATTTTATCCCTACACTGTGTTATTTCCTCCAATATTTCCTGCTGTCTGTCCTGAATTAATCCATTTTATCCCTACACTGTGGTATTTCCTCCAATATTCCCTGCTGTCTGTCCTGAATTAATCCATTTTATCCCTACACTGTGTTATTTCCTCCAATATTCCCTGCTGTCTGTCCTGAATTAATCCATTTTATCCCTACACTGTGTTATGTCCTCCAATATTCCCTGCTGTCTGTCCTGAATTAATCCATTTTATCCCTACACTGTGTTATTTCCTCCAATATTTCCTGCTGTCTGTCCTGAATTAATCCATTTTATCCCTACACTGTGTTATTTCCTCCAATAATCCCTGCTGTCTGTCCTGAATTAATCCATTTTATCCCTACACTGTGTTATTTCCTCCAATAATCCCTGCTGTCTGTCCTGAATTAATCCTTTTTATCCCCACACTGTGTTATTTCCTCCAATAATCCCTGCTGTCTGTCCTGAATTAATCCATTTTATCCCTACACTGTGTTATTTCCTCCAATATTCCCTGCTGTCTGTCCTGAATTGATCCATTTTATCCCTGCACTGTGTTGTTTCCTCCAATATTCCCTGCTGTCTGTCCTGAATTAATCCATTTTATCCCTACACTGTGTTATTTCCTCCAATAATCCCCGCTGTCTGTCCTGAATTAATCCATTTTATCCCTACACTGTGTTATTTCCTCCAATATTCCCTGCTGTCTGTCCTGAATTAATCCATTTTATCCCTACACTGTGTTATTTCCCCCAATATTCCCTGCTGTCTGTCCTGAATTAATCCATTTTATCCCTACACTGTGTTATTTCCTCCAATAATCCCTGCTGTCTGTCCTGAATTAATCCATTTTATCCCTACACTGTGTTATTTCCTCCAATATTTCCTGCTGTCTGTCCTGAACTAAACCATTTTATCCCTACACTGTGTTATTTCTTCCAATAATCCCTGCTGTCTGTCCTGAATTAATCCATTTTATCCCTACACTGTGTTATTTCCCCCAATATTCCCTGCTGTCTGTCCTGAATTAATCCATTTATCCCTACACTGTGTTATTTCCCCCAATATTCCCTGCTGTCTGTCCTGAATTAATCCATTTATCCCTACACTGTGTTATTTCCTCCAATATTCCCTGCTGTCTGTCCTGAATTAATCCATTTTATCCCTACACTGTGTTATTTCCTCCAATATTCCCTGCTGTCTGTCCTGAATTAATCCATTTTATCCCTACACTGTGTTATTTCCTCCAATAATCCCTGCTGTCTGTCCTGAATTAATCCATTTTATCCCTACACTGTGTTGTTTCCTCCAATAACCCCTGCTGTCTGTCCTGAATTAATCCATTTTATCCCTACACTGTATTATTTCCTCCAATATTCCCTGCTGTCTGTCCTGAATTAATCCATTTTATCCCTACACTGTGTTATTTCCTCCAATATTCCCTGCTGTCTGTCCTGAATTAATCCATTTTATCCCTACACTATGTTATTTCCTCCAATAATCCCTGCTGTCTGTCCTGAATTAATCCATTTTATCCCTACACTGTGTTATTTCCTCTAATAATCCCTGCTGTCTGTCCTGAATTAATCCATTTTATCCCTGCACTGTGTTATTTCCTCCAATAATCCCTGCTGTCTGTCCTGAATTAATCCATTTTATCCCTACACTGTGTTATTCCCTCCAATAATCCCTGCTGTCTGTCCTGAATTAATCCATTTTATCCCTACACTGTGTTATTTCCTCCAATATTCCCTGCTGTCTGTCCTGAATTAATCCATTTTATCCCTACACTGTGTTATTTCCTCCAATATTCCCTGCTGTCTGTCCTGAATTAATCCATTTTATCCCTACACTGTGTTATTTCCTCCAATAATCCCTGCTGTCTGCCCTGAATTAATCCATTTTATCCCTACACTGTGTTATTTCCTCCAATATTCCCTGCTGTCTGCCCTGAATTAATCCATTTTATCCCCACACTGTGTTATTTCCTCCAATATTCCCTGCTGTCTGCCCTGAATTATTCCATTTTATCCCTACACTGTGTTATTTCCTCCAATATTCCCTGCTGTCTGCCCTGAATTAATCCATTTTATCCCTACACTGTGTTATTTCCTCCAATATTCCCTGCTGTCTGCCCTGATTAATCCATTTTATCCCTACACTGTGTTATTCCCTCCAATAATCCCTGCTGTCTGTCCTGAATTAATCCATTTTATCCCTACACTGTGTTATTTCCTCCAATAATCCCTGCTGTCTGTCCTGAATTAATCCATTTTATCCCTACACTGTGTTATTTCCTCCAATAATCCCTGCTGTCTGTCCTGAATTAATCCATTTTATCCCTACACTGTGTTATTTCCACCAATAATCCCCGCTGTCTGTCCTGAATTAATCCATTTTATCCCTACACTGTGTTATTTCCTCCAATAATCCCTGCTGTCTGTCCTGAATTAATCCATTTTATCCCTACACTGTGTTATTTCCTCCAATATTCCCTGCTGTCTGTCCTGAATTAATCCATTTTATCCCTACACTGTGTTATTTCCCCCAATATTCCCTGCTGTCTGTCCTGAATTAATCCATTTTATCCCTACACTGTGTTATTTCCTCCAATAATCCCTGCTGTCTGTCCTGAATTAATCCATTTTATCCCTACACTGTGTTATTTCCTCCAATATTCCCTGCTGTCTGTCCTGAATTAATCCATTTTATCCCTACACTGTGTTATTTCCTCCAATATTCCCTGCTGTCTGTCCTGAATTAATCCATTTTATCCCTACACTGTGTTATTTCCTCCAATATTCCCTGCTGTCTGTCCTGAATTAATCCATTTTATCCCTACACTGTGTTATTTCCTCCAATAATCCCTGCTGTCTGTCCTGAATTAATCCATTTTATCCCTACACTGTGTTATTTCCTCGAATAATCCCTGCTGTCTGTCCTGAATTAATCCATTTTATCCCTACACTGTGTTATTTCCTCCAATAATCCCTGCTGTCTGTCCTGAATTAATCCATTTTATCCCTACACTGTGTTATTTCCTCCAATATTCCCTGCTGTCTGTCCTGAATTAATCCATTTTATCCCTACACTGTGTTATTTCCTCCAATATTCCCTGCTGTCTGTCCTGAATTAATCCATTTTATCCCTACACTGTGTTATTTCCCACAATATTCCCTGCTGTCTGTCCTGAATTAATCCATTTTATCCCTACACTGTGTTATTTCCTCCAATAATCCCTGCTGTCTGTCCTGAATTAATCCATTTTATCCCTACACTGTGTTATTTCCCCCAATATTCCCTGCTGTCTGTCCTGAATTAATCCATTTTATCCCTACACTGTGTTATTTCCTCCAATATTCTCTGCTGTCTGTCCTGAATTAATCCATTTTATCCCTACACTGTGTTATTTCCTCCAATATTCCCTGCTGTCTGCCCTGAATTAATCCATTTTATCCCTACACTGTGTTATTTCCTCCAATAATCCCTGCTGTCTGTCCTGAATTAATCCATTTTATCCCTACACTGTGTTATTTCCTCCAATATTCCCTGCTGTCTGCCCTGAATTAATCCATTTTATCCCTACACTGTGTTATTTCCTCCAATATTCCCTGCTGTCTGCCCTGAATTAATCCATTTTATCCCTACACTGTGTTATTTCCTCCAATAATCCCTGCTGTCTGTCCTGAATTAATCCATTTTATCCCTACACTGTGTTATTTCCTCGAATAATCCCTGCTGTCTGTCCTGAATTAATCCATTTTATCCCTACACTGTGTTATTTCCTCCAATAATCCCTGCTGTCTGTCCTGAATTAATCCATTTTATCCCTACACTGTGTTATTTCCTCCAATATTCCCTGCTGTCTGTCCTGAATTAATCCATTTTATCCCTACACTGTGTTATTTCCTCCAATAATCCCTGCTGTCTGTCCTGAATTAATCCATTTTATCCCTACACTGTGTTATTTCCTCCAATAATCCCTGCTGTCTGTCCTGAATTAATCCATTTTATTCCTACACTGTGTTATTTCCTCCAATATTCCCTGCTGTCTGTCCTGAATTAATCCATTTTATCCCTACACTGTGTTATTTCCTCCAATATTCCCTGCTGTCTGTCCTGAATTAATCCATTTTATCCCTACACTGTGTTATTTCCTCCAATAATCCCTGCTGTCTGTCCTGAATTAATCCATTTTATCCCTACACTGTGTTATTTCCTCTAATAATCCCTGCTGTCTGTCCTGAATTAATCCATTTTATCCCTACACTGTGTTATTTCCTCCAATATTCCCTGCTGTCTGTCCTGAATTAATCCATTTTATCCCTACACTGTGTTATATCCTCCAATATTCCCTGCTGTCTGCCCTGAATTAATCCATTTTATCCCTACACTGTGTTATTTCCTCCAATATTCCCTGCTGTCTGTCCTGAATTAATCCATTTTATCCCTACACTGTGTTATTTCCTCCAACATTCCCAGCTGTCTGTCCTGAATTAATCCATCTTATCCCTGCACTGTGTTATTTCCTCCAATAATCCCTGCTGTCTGTCCTGAATTAGTCCATTTTATCCCTACACTGTGTTATTTCCTCCAATATTCCCTGCTGTCTGTCCTGAATTAATCCATTTTATCCCGACACTGTGTTATTTCCACCAATATTCCCTGCTGTCTGTCCTGAATTAATCCATTTTATCCCTACACTGTGTTATTTCCTCCAATAATCCCTGCTGTCTGTCCTGAATTAATCCATTTTATCCCTACACTGTGTTATTCCCTCCAATATTCCCTGCTGTCTGTCCTGAATTAATCCATTTTATCCCTACACTGTGTTATTCCCTCCAATAATCCCTGCTGTCTGTCCTGAATTAATCCATTTTATCCCTACACTGTGTTATTCCCTCCAATAATCCCTGCTGTCTGTCCTGAATTAATCCATTTTATCCCTACACTGTGTTATTTCCTCCAATATTCCCTGCTGTCTGTCCTGAATTAATCCATTTTATCCCTACACTGTGTTATTTCCTCCAATAATCCCTGCTGTCTGTCCTGAATTAATCCATTTTATCCCTACACTGTGTTATTTCCTCCAATATTCCCTGCTGTCTGTCCTGAATTAATCCATTTTATCCCTACACTGTGTTATTTCCCCCAATATTCCCTGCTGTCTGTCCTGAATTAATCCATTTTATCCCTACACTGTGTTATTTCCTCCAATATTCCCTGCTGTCTGTCCTGAATTAATCCATTTTATCCCTACACTGTGTTATTTCCTCCAATAATCCCTGCTGTCTGTCCTGAATTAATCCATTTTATCCCTACACTGTGTTATTTCCTCCAATATTCCCTGCTGTCTGTCCTGAATTAATCCATTTTATCCCTACACTGTGTTATTTCCCCCAATATTCCCTGCTGTCTGTCCTGAATTAATCCATTTTATCCCTACACTGTGTTATTTCCTCCAATAATCCCTGCTGTCTGTCCTGAATTAATCCATTTTATCCCTACACTGTGTTATTTCCTCCAATATTTCCTGCTGTCTGTCCTGAATTAAACCATTTTATCCCTACACTGTGTTATTTCCTCCAATAATCCCTGCTGTCTGTCCTGAATTAATCCATTTTATCCCTACACTGTGTTATTTCCCCCAATATTCCCTGCTGTCTGTCCTGAATTAATCCATTTATCCCTACACTGTGTTATTTCCTCCAATATTCCCTGCTGTCTGTCCTGAATTAATCCATTTTATCCCTACACTGTGTTATTTCCTCCAATATTCCCTGCTGTCTGCCCAGAATTAATCCATTTTATCCCTACACTGTGTTATTTCCTCCAATAATCCCTGCTGTCTGTCCTGAATTAATCCATTTTATCCCTACACTGTGTTGTTTCCTCCAATAACCCCTGCTGTCTGTCCTGAATTAATCCATTTTATCCCTACACTGTATTATTTCCTCCAATATTCCCTGCTGTCTGTCCTGAATTAATCCATTTTATCCCTACACTGTGTTATTTCCTCCAATATTCCCTGCTGTCTGTCCTGAATTAATCCATTTTATCCCTACACTATGTTATTTCCTCCAATAATCCCTGCTGTCTGTCCTGAATTAATCCATTTTATCCCTACACTGTGTTATTTCCTCTAATAATCCCTGCTGTCTGTCCTGAATTAATCCATTTTATCCCTGCACTGTGTTATTTCCTCCAATAATCCCTGCTGTCTGTCCTGAATTAATCCATTTTATCCCTACACTGTGTTATTTCCTCCAATATTCCCTGCTGTCTGTCCTGAATTAATCCATTTTATCCCTACACTGTGTTATTTCCTCCAATATTCCCTGCTGTCTGCCCTGAATTAATCCATTTTATCCCTTCACTGTGTTATTTCCTCCAATATTCCCTGCTGTCTGTCCTGAATTATTCCATTTTATCCCTACACTGTGTTATTTCCTCCAATATTCCCTGCTGTCTGCCCTGAATTAATCCATTTTATCCCTACACTGTGTTATTTCCTCCAATATTCCCTGCTGTCTGCCCTGAATTAATCCATTTTATCCCCACACTGTGTTATTCCCTCCAATAATCCCTGCTGTCTGTCCTGAATTAATCCATTTTATCCCTACACTGTGTTATTTCCTCCAATAATCCCTGCTGTCTGTCCTGAATTAATCCATTTTATCCCTACACTGTGTTATTTCCTCCAATAATCCCTGCTGTCTGTCCTGAATTAATCCATTTTATCCCTACACTGTGTTATTTCCTCCAATAATCCCCGCTGTCTGTCCTGAATTAATCCATTTTATCCCTACACTGTGTTATTTCCTCCAATATTCCCTGCTGTCTGCCCTGAATTAATCCATTTTATCCCTACACTGTGTTATTTCCTCCAATAATCCCTGCTGTCTGTCCTGAATTAATCCATTTTATCCCTACACTGTGTTATTTCCTCCAATATTCCCTGCTGTCTGTCCTGAATTAATCCATTTTATCCCTACACTGTGTTATTTCCTCCAATAATCCCTGCTGTCTGTCCTGAATTAATCCATTTTATCCCTACACTGTGTTATTTCCTCTAATAATCCCTGCTGTCTGTCCTGAATTAAACCATTTTATCCCTACACTGTGTTATTTCCTCCAATATTCCCTGCTGTCTGTCCTGAATTAATCCATTTTATCCCTACACTGTGTTATATCCTCCAATATTCCCTGCTGTCTGCCCTGAATTAATCCATTTTATCCCTACACTGTGTTATTTCCTCCAATATTCCCTGCTGTCTGTCCTGAATTAATCCATTTTATCCCTACACTGTGTTATTTCCTCCAATATTCCCTGCTGTCTGCCCTGAATTAATCCATTTTATCCCTACACTGTGTTATTTCCTCCAATATTCCCTGCTGTCTGTCCTGAATTAATCCATTTTATCCCTACACTGTGTTATTTCCTCCAATAATACCTGCTGTCTGTCCTGAATTAATCCATTTTATCCCTACACTGTGTTATTTCCTCCAATATTCCCTGCTGTCTGCCCTGAATTAATCCATTTTATCCCTACACTGTGTTATTTCCTCCAATATTCCCTGCTGTCTGTCCTGAATTAATCCATTTTATCCCTACACTGTGTTATTTCCTCCAATAATACCTGCTGTCTGCCCTGAATTAATCCATTTTATCCCTACACTGTGTTATTTCCTCCAATAATCCCTGCTGTCTGCCCTGAATTAATCCATTTTATCCCTACACTGTGTTATTTCCTCCAATATTCCCTGCTGTCTGCCCTGAATTAATCCATTTTATCCCTACACTGTGTTATTTCCTCCAATATTCCCTGCTGTCTGCCCTGAATTAATCCATTTTATCCCTACACTGTATTATTTCCTCCAATATTCCCTGCTGTCTGCCCTGAATTAATCCATTTTATCCCTGCACTGTGTTATTTCCTCCAATATTCCCTGCTGTCTGTCCTGAATTAATCCATTTTATCCCTACACTGTGTTATTTCCTCCAATAATCCCTGCTGTCTGTCCTGAATTAATCCATTTTATCCCAACACTGTGTTATTCCCTCCAATAATCCCTGCTGTCTGTCCTGAATTAATCCATTTTATCCCTACACTGTGTTATTTCCTCCAATATTCCCTGCTGTCTGTCCTGAATTAATCCATTTTATCCCTACACTGTGTTATTTCCTCCAATAATCCCTGCTGTCTGTCCTGAATTAATCCATTTTATCCCAACACTGTGTTATTCCCTCCAATAATCCCTGCTGTCTGTCCTGAATTAATCCATTTTATCACTACACTGTGTTATTTCCTCCAATATTCCCTGCTGTCTGTCCTGAATTAATCCATTTTATCCCTACACTGTGTTATTTCCTCCAATATTCCCTGCTGTCTGTCCTGAATTAATCCATTTTATCCCGACACTGTGTTATTTCATCCAATAATCCCTGCCGTCTGTCCTGAATTAATCCATTTTATCCCTACACTGTGTTATTTCCTCCAATAATCCCTGCTGTCTGTCCTGAATTAATCCATTTTATCCCTACACTGTGTTATTTCCTCCAATAATCCCTGCTGTCTGTCCTGAATTAATCCATTTTATCCCTACACTGTGTTATTTCCTCCAATAATCCCTGCTGTTTGTCCTGAATTAATCCATTTTAACACTACACTGTGTTATTTCCTCCAATAATCCCTGCTGTCTGTCCTGAATTAATCCATTTTATCCCTACACTGTGTTATTTCCTCCAATAATCCCTGCTGTCTGTCCTGAATTAATCCATTTTATCCCTACACTGTGTTATTTCCTCCAATATTCCCTGCTGTCTGTCCTGAATTAATCCATTTTATCACTACACTGTGTTGTTTCCTCCATTGTAAACAATTTTACAACACCAAGTTATAGTCCAGCAATTTTATTTTAAATTCACAAGCTTTCGGAGGCTTCCTCCTTCCTCAGGTGAACGTTGTTGGAAATGAAATCCTCGAAATGAAATCGCATTTATAATTCACGGAACAATGCTTGGTGATTGCAGACAGTTTTTTCAACTGCCCGTTGCCAAGGCAATCAGTGTGCAGACAGATAGGTGTTACCTGCAAGGTCTCCGAATATACAAATCACAAAAAAAAACAAACAAATAAAAACAGAGATAGAGAGGTAGAAACATAGAAAAGACAGCAACTGACCCGTTATATTAAAAACAGATAACATTTGTTCGCTGGTGAGGTAACGTGTAGTGTGACATGAACCCAAGATCCCGGTTGAGGCCGTCCTCATGGGTGCGGAACTTGGCTATCAATTTCTGCTCGACGATTTTGCGTTGTCGTGTGTCTCGAAGGCCGCCTTGGAGTACGCTGACCCGAAGGTCGGTGGATGAATGTCCATGACTGCTGAAGTGTTCCCCGACTGGGAGGGAACCCTCCTGTTTGGTGATTGTTGCGCGGTGTCCGTTCATCCGTTGTCGCAGCGTCTGCATGGTCTCGCCAATGTACCATGCTCTGGGGCATCCTTTCCTGCAACGTATGAGGTAGACAACGTTGGCCGAGTCACAGGAGTATGAACCGTGCACCTGGTGGGTGGTGTCCTCTCGTGTGATGGTGGTATCTGTGTCGATGATCTGGCATGTCTTGCAGAGGTTACCGTGGCAGGGTTGTGTGGTGTCGTGGACGCTGTTCTCCTGAAAGCTGGGTAATTTGCTGCGAATGATGGTCTGTTTGAGGTTGGGTGGCTGTTTAAAGGCGAGTAGTGGAGGTGTGGGGATGGCCATAGCGAGGTGTTCGTCGTCATTGATGACATGTTGAAGGCTGCGGAGAACATGGCGTAGTTTCTCCGCTCCGGGGAAGTACTGGACGACAAAGGGTACTCTGTTGGTTGCGTCCCGTGTTCGTCTCCTGAGGAGGTCTATGCGATTTTTCGCTGTGGTCCGTCGGAACTGTCGATCGATGAGTCGAGCGTCATATCCCGTTCATTCATCCACCTTGCTGACACACCAGCGAGTTCACAATGGGGAGAGGCCATTCTCCTGCTCCATGTGTGGGAAGGGATTCACTCAGTCATCCAACCTGCTGACACACCAGCGAGTTCACACTGATGAGAGACCTTTTAAATGTTCTGACTGTGAGAAGAGCTTTAAAAGCAAAATTGAACTGCTGAAACACCAACGCATTCACACTGGGGAGAGGCCGTTCACCTGCTCCGTGTGTGGGAATGGATTCACTCAGTCATCACACTTTCTGTCACACCAGCGAGTTCACACTGGGGAGAGGCCGTTCACCTACTCCGTGTGTGGGAAGGGATTCGCTCATTCATCGAACCTGCTGAAACACCAGCGAGTTCACACTGGGGAGAGGCCGTTCACCTGCTCCGTGTGTGGGAAGGGATTCGCTGATTCATCGAGCCTGCTGAAACACCAGCGAGTTCACACTGGGGAGAGGCCGTTCACCTGCTCCGTGTGTGGGAAGGGATTCACTCAGTCATCCAACCTGCTGAGACACCAGCGACTTCACACTGATGAGAGATCTTTTAAATGTTCTGACTGTGAGAAGAGGTTTAAAAGCAAATTTAATCTGCTGACACACCAACGCACTCACACTGGGGAGAGGCCGTTCACCTGCTCCGTGTGTGGGAAGGGATTCGCTTGGTCATCCACCCTGCTGAAACACCAGCGAGTTCACACTGAGTGACCTTTAAATGTTCTGACTGTGGGAAGAGATTTAAAATCAGAAACGAACTGCTGAGACATCGACGCACTCACACTGGGGAGAGACTGTTCACCTGCTCAGTGTGTGGGAAGAGATTCACTCGATCATCCCACCTTCTGAAACATTAACTTGTTCACACTATTGAGTCACCTTTTAATGCAGTGACTGTGAGAAGAGCTTAAAAGCAGAAATGAACTGCTGACACATCAACGCATGTCCATTGGTGAAGAGACTGTTCACCTGCTCCGTGTGTGGGAAGGGATTCACTCAGTCATCACACGTGCTGAGACACCAGCGAGTTCACGAAATGAGCAGGTCGAACGAGCCGGTCACTAAGTATCGGAACAAATATCCCCGCTGAGGTTTCGGGATTGTTCCTGGTTTATTTATATCAGTGAGTGACCGATTTTAAACCAGGTGAGGGTCTAAACCTAAGGTAAGAGCCTGGGATAGACAAGAGATTCTTCAATGTATCAAGTTAAATTACACTGATTCCACCAACACTGGACATCACATCCCTCAAACATTGTTACCTGTTACTGTATAAAACTGGTGAGGGTGGAAATGGGAAATAACTGAAAAAAACTTCATTGTATCAAAGTTAATTCTGATCATTATTATTATACAAACATTCTACAGCCGGTCCCTTAAAAAGGACCCAATATCAAACCAGTCCCCAGTCCTTGGGCCTGTGCCTATGTTGTGATTTGCACCCGCTTCTGACTGACTTGGTATCAGACGCACTCCCGTCAACAGTAAACGGATGGAGCCGGATCCAGAAGAGAAAAATGAGGACCGAGCTCCGCGGTTCTCCCAGAGTGCGGGAGGCGGAGTAACAGCAGCAGACAGAGAGATCTCTCTAAACCAGCCGCTGCCGCCGGAGAGAAGCGAGTCCCGTTCCGAGCCGTGTCTGTCAGGCGCCCGCTGACCCTCTCTTCACTGAAGGGGACCGATTCAGCACCAACTCACACACCCACCATTGGATCATTGAATCACCTTCAACACCTGAATTACATCACCACTTAATCCTCTATACACGAGGAAATACAAACCTTGTCCACGCAACTTGCCCTCATAATTTAAACATTTTAGCCCCGGTATCATTCTGGTCTTTCTGCGCTGCACCTCCTGCAAGGCCAATATATCCATCCTGAGGTCTGGTGCCCAGGACTGAATGCCGTACTCTAAATGTGGCCTTAGCAGAGTTTATAGAATTCTAACATAACTTCCACCCTTTTGAATTCCAGTTCCCTTGAGATAAAGGCCGACATTCCATTAGCCATTTTAATTATTTTTTGCACCTGTCTGCCAACTCTTCCTGATTTCCCGAAGTATCTCTGCTCACCCACAGTTCCTGGCTTCTCACCATTTCGAAAATACTCTGATTTATCTTGCTTCGGGCCAAAGTGGATGGCCTCACACTTCCCCAGATTGAAACTTTGAACAGTCTGGGGCTCTTTTGTATAGAAAAGAGAAGGCTGAGGGTGACCTGATACAGGACTTTAAGATTATGCAAGGGTTTGATCGGTCAGATGTAGATAAGGTGTTTGTACTTTTGGGAGTGGGGATGTGAGAACTTAGGGCCATGAATATAATAGTCATCAATAAATCCAATCTGGCATTCAAGAGAAACATATTTATCCAGAGAGTCGTTAGAATGTGCAGCTCGCTCCCACAAGGAGTAGTTAAGACGAATATCATGGATGCATTTACGGTGAAGTGAGATAAACACATGGAGGAGAAAGGAATATTCGTGTTTGCTCATCGAGTTCGATGAAGAGGGGTTGGAGGAGGCTCGTCTGCAGCATAAACACCGGTATAGTCTAGTTGGGCCGAATTGCCTGTTTCTGTGATGTACATTCTATGTAATTCTATGTAAGCTCCATCTGACACAGTTTTACCAACTCACTGAATCTATCAATTTCCTTTTACAACTTTATGCTCCCATCTACACTACTCACTGTGCCTCGTAACTTGGTGTCGTCAACAAACCTGGATATACCGCTCTCTGCCTTTATCTGCCTCATTTATACAGATCCCTGGGGGACACCACTAATCAAATCCTGTCAATTTGAGTACATACCCATTAACCCTACTCTCTGTCTCCTACCTCCAAACCAACTCCCTCCCCATGTCAATGGGTTGCTTTGAATTCCACATGTCAACAGAAATGAGAACAGTCTCTGATGTTAAACCTTAACGAATGCCTCTGGAAGTCAATATGCACATAACCCCCATAGACACTCCATCATTTACCACGTTAGTTACATCTTTAAAAAGTTCAACTATTTTCGTTAGACTTACACTTTACAAATCCATGCTGGCTCTCTCTGATCAATTCATGTTTATCCAAGTGCTCAGTAATTCTTTCCCTAATAACAGATTCTGGTAACTTCCCCACAACAGACGTCAGACCAATAGGTCTATAATTTCCTGTTTTATCTCTCCTACCCTTCCTATATAATGGAATGACATTTGAATTTTTTCAATCCATGGAACAATTCCTGAATCAAGAGAGTTTTGAACGATCATGACTAAAGCATGTACAATTTCCTCACCTATTCCCCTTCGTCCCCTGGGATGGTAAACATCAGGTCCTGGAGATTTGTCTATCTTTAGTCTAATTATTTTCTCCATTACCATTATTTTACTTACACTGAATCCCCTTGATTTATTTTCAGTTTTCCTCGTATCTCTGGTTTATTATCCTCATGCTTTTCTGTGAGTATTTAGCAAGTCTGCCATTTCCTGATTTGCAATTACAATATCACCTCCATCTGTCTTTAAGGGGCCCACATTACTCTTAGTCACCCTTCTTTCTCTTAATATACGTGTAAAAACCTTGAAAGTTGTCCTTAATTTCACTCACAAGTTTTTCTCGTTTTCCCTCTTTGCACCTTTTACGATTTTTTTTAGTTTCAGCACCACAATAAACAACACTTCACTGTGAAATTTGTTCAATTAGTTCTTCAGTGTCAGAGCGAGAATTGTCCATCCCTAATTTATTTAAAGTAACAAACAAACACAAGCACACATATTCATTCGTGTATCAAAGCACTGATGGACACAGAAAGATAAACACAGCTTGAAACGCAGTCAGTATCGGGATTCACAGGGAAACGGGCAAGCGAAATGGACAAAGATAAAACAGTCTGAACCCACAACAGAATGTGACGTGTAGCTGATAGATATTAATGAGAGGAGGTGGGAAACAGTACCATGAATTGGCACCGTGGCTTAGTTGGTTAAAGCACCTGTCTAGTAAACAGGAGATCCTGGGTTCAACTCCCATCGGTGCCTTTGTGTAATTCGTGGTGTTTCGTGAATTGGAGAAGCACACAGTGCTGTGTTTTGTTCAGGATCCAACACGGAACTGATCAGGAGGTCTTTTCAAAAATGCCTTTTCATCAAACAGACAGCCCTCTCATGGAATGTGTCCGTGACACGTTCTTGTTTCTGGGCTCGTTGAGGTCGGGGTATAATTCTTGATTCGATGTTTCATACCCTGGAGAAACCCTAATTTAGCCCTGGACTTTGGATCTTGATCTGCAGTTCAAAGTTTTGCGAAGAGGGAAAAGGAGTCCCCAAATCACTCCACCTGAATCTCAAGCGCTTTTGAAAGAAATTCAGTTCAAACAATCAGGACTTCAAAGGCACCTCAATGACCTGCACTTTCATTGAACGAGCTTTGCTTCCAATTACATTCAACCTTGAAACCGCTCTGGGTTTTCCCCTCACTGAAGCAGAGTGTGGCCGCTCTGTATCTGTGATCATGTCGGTGACGAGGTTCGCTCTGATATTGGTCGCTTTCAATTTTTAAGATCTCGCCAAGCTCAGGGAAAAGAAACCGCGAATCGAATTGTCCCTGTAAGTGATGAATTGAAGGGATTGGTGCTCCAAGCAGATCTGGAAAATGCGCAGTGCGGTCGCTCAGGAATTCCAAATCCACCCTCTCGCCACTCCCCCCGTCTCAGTCTTTCCATCTTTACCCTTCACTGCCGGTGTTCCAGGTTCGATCATCCGTGGCCGTTCAACGAAGCCTGAGAAGTCCATGAGGGAAAAACACGGAGAGTCAAGAGACAGAGACAAGGTGGGATCAAAGTATAGGAAGAAATAGGATCAATGTCAAGTTCTGCGAACGGGCAGAATTTAAGATGGAGCTTGGGAGAGATTCCTTCACGTGTCTTGCAATTTTGCAAGAGACCATTGGGCTCCGAATTAAAAGCATGAGCCGTGCTGGAGAGTCTCTCTGAGAGAGGGAATGCGGTTCGTCAACTCCAGTTCATCGTTATTTGAGCAGTAAACATAACTTTAAGAAGTAGCGCTGCGAACAGGATTCGAACGGACGCAGGAAATCCCCAGGGGATTTCGAGTCCAACGCCTTAACCACTCGGCCATCGCAGCTACAAACATCTGTTATGCACGGCTGTAAATCAGAATGTGTAGGTTCATCACAAGCGATCTGTGATACAATGTTCTCTCAGACAGGTGAAAGGCCCTGATCCCTGGTCTGTGCTGATTCTCTGATAGTTTACTGGGTAAAGGCCCTGATCCCCGGTCTGTGCTGACTCTCTGATAGTTTACTGGGTAAAGGCCCTGATGCCTGGTCTGTGCTTATTCCCTGATAGTTTAGTGGGATTCATTCTGTATCTCTCAGTCTCTGGTACTGTGTGTGAGTGTGGGATTCATTCTGTATCTGTCAGTCTCTGGTACTGTATGTTAGTGTGGGATTCATTCTGTATCTGTCACTCACTGATACTGTGTGTGAACTTGGGATTGATTCTCTATCTTGTCAGCAGTGTGTGTGAGAGTTTGTGATTCATTCTTTATATGCAGTCTCTCATACTGTGTGTTGGTGTGGGATTCTTTCGGTATCTGTCAGTCTCTGTTTCTCCATGTGAGTGTGGGAATCATTCTTTATATACAGTCCCCAGTACTGTATGTGGGAGTTGAATTCATCCTAAATATGCAGTTACTCATACTGCATGTTAGTGTGGGATTCATACTGTACCTATCAGTCCCTGGTACTTGATGAGAGTGTGGGATTAACTCTGTGTCTGTCAGTCTCTAGTACTGTATGTGAGTTTGGGATTCCTTCTGTATCTGTGAGTGTTGGATTCATTCTGTGTCTGTGTGTCTCTGGTACTGTATCTGAATGTGAGTTTCATTCTGTATCTGTACGTAATTATTCTCTCAGATTACATTATTGTGTTCAATACTTTAGCTTTAATATCTTAATGTTTGAAGAGTTTTACTCCTTATTTAATTTGTAAATATGGACAAACTTTAGGATTTAATGTTGGAGGTTTGAATCAGATAATGTGTGTGCTTTTTGGACGACTATTAAATCTGCATCTCTGTGAGTACGATTGTGGATGATAATGAATCTTTCAAACGGATAAGGGAACATTTTAGAATTGGTTTGTAATGTGTAGATCAGTCTGTAGAAATGGAATTGATACTGTATCTTTCAGTCTAATATTGTATGAGATTTTTGGACTGGTATATAATGTGTATCTCAGTCTGCACTAATAGAATTGATACTCTATCTTTAAATTTCATTCTACGAGTGCATTCTGAACTGGTATCTAATTTGTTTCTCAGCTTTACTATCTTTCAGTATTTCTCAATCGATACTGTACGTGAGGTTTGGATTTGTTTGCAATTTGTAGCAAATGGTTCACTTTTCGAATGGATATTTCATGTATTAAAGTCATGTGTGAGAGAGTTCTGGGATAGTATTGAATTGGAATCTCGGGTACATTATTGGGATTCATTCTGTCCCTTTCAATCGGGTACCATGTGTGATTTCTCTCTGGTATTTAATTCGTAGCTATGTTGCCCTATTGTGAGATTGACACAGTGCCTTTCAATCTGAGAGTGTGATTTTGGACTGGGATTTTTGTATCGACCTGTCAGCGGGACTGAGTTGGGGGCAAATGGAACAGTGTCTGCCGCACCCGCTCTGTTTGAATGTTGGATTGAAAGTGTGTCTCTGGAACTTGGGATCAGTGTGGGACTGAGTACTTCTACTGTCTGAGACTGTGGAACTGATGACCTGTCTGTGTCTCTGTGCTCTGTGGGTGATAATGTACCTCCTGTGTGTGAGAAGGAGCTGGCTGCACTCCTCCTTGTGCCTCGGGTGGAGGAAACATCACATTCATTCTGGATCATTCAAGGATTCGCCTGTGGAAAGAAAATGATCTCTTGTAACTCAAGAAACGGTGAGGTTGAAAATGGAAAAGTGATCAGTTTAATATCTCTGCTAATGATCATTTTGAATATCCACAAATGAAAACCAGTGATACAAACAGTGTCAGTGTCTGACTCCACTGCAGCACTCAGCTTCTGCACACCAGGTGTGTTGGGCTGTTTTACAACAATTTCGTGACATCCAGACACAACCCAACCCCTGCACTGATCCATGAATGGGACTACCCGATGGGGCAGGGACCTTTGTCCAGGTCAGGTTTCTCATCCCCTCTCCCATGGGACTAACCGTTCAACCGAAAATAAACAGCCGCTGTTTAAATTGTGTCCTTCACACTTCTCACCTGATGCCTGCAATAGATGCTCTTTGTATAACTCCCCACATCCTTACTGTCCGGCTCTGTTTCCACTCTTCACTGTCCAATAACAATAAACAGGGTGAGACTGGAACTAAACCAGGGCCATTCACTCCTGGTTTGGGGAGTGAAAGCAGCAATGGTTTTAATAGCAGGTTCTTCCCATTCTCTCTCCCTTCCCCTGGACACACCCTGTCCACACACAGCCCGAGAATTTCCTCTCCCTTCCCCCCCTCTCACTCCATGTTCCGGGACCAGTTCCTGATCCACTCCGCCTCTTACAAACAGCCCCCGGACTCCCCCTGCCCTTCCCCCAGACTCAATGCCGATCTCTGAGCCCATCTGCGGACACGGTCCCGGAGCGATGAGCTGCTGTAACGAGGCTGCTCTTTGCTCCCTTCCCCCGGGGGCCGTGATCTCTCCATTCCCGCCTGTCTGAGCAAAGGAAGTGGGTCTGGGGGAAAGGTCAGAGGGAATGGGCTCCACAGGCAGTGCAGGAACAGGCACCAGAATGGGAAACAGATGGGATTCCACCAGTGCCCAACGCTGGAATCCAGACTGACTTTACAATCTCCAACTATTAAACTCGAGGTTTCCATCCCTGCTGTTTCTCTCGGGCTCTTTTGATGGGAAAGAGTCTTTCAGAGATAAAGTGAGCGGCTGTGGAATGAGCCAATGGGTTCTGTTCATTCTTGGCTCCCTTACTGATAAAGTAACGTTTGACTCCGAAACTGGAGGGAGGATTCCTCAAACCAATCCTGGAGAAACGGGGGAGGAAAGTGGGAGTCGGTGTATTTGCTGGGACCGTGTAGGATTAATATCAGGCAGCAACAGTCCCAGTTTATTTCAATCGGAGTGAAACTCTCGGTCACTGAGAGTAATACAGAGCGGCCCTGAGCTGCAAGATTGCAGAGGGGACAACATGCAAGAGAGGGTTAAATGTGTGACACTGTCCCTGAGAGTGGGATTAATAATGTGTCTGTCTCTGAAATAATATCAGTGAGAGATGAGACTGCATCTTCTGTCACTCCACCTTGGAATAGCAATTGGAATGAAATATTTTCCAATTTGTTACTGGGTGAAAACGGGACATTACAGGTCAGTTTCTCTCTCTCTCTTTTGTACAGATTATGAAGGTGGGATACTGTTCCTGAGAGTGATACAGAGACACTGATAGGAAGTGTAATTCTGATACTGTGCCTGTCTGTTTTTATCTCTCTCTAGCGCTGTACATGAAGGTGGAATATTGTTACTGAGTGTGAAACGGACATACTGATGGGAAGTGTAATTCTGATACTGTGTTTGTTTGTCTGTGTCTCTCTCTGTCTGTCTTTCTCTCTCCCTAGTGCTGTACAAGGAGGCGGGATACTGTTACTGAGCATAATATAGACACACTGATAGAAAGGGAAAGACTGATTCTGTGTCTGTGAACAAACCTCCGGTGCTATTGGTGAGACGGTCACTGTCCCTTTTACTGTATATCAGCCGGTCTGACGGGGCATTCATCATTCGCCAGTCCTGTAAGGAAAGGTGGAGAGAAACCGTCTGTAACTGTCTGACACTGGACTGTCTGTGAGTGTTGAATTTATTCAGTAACTAGTCGTGTCTGGGTGTTGAGAACGGGATGGAGAGGACACCAGTTACTATTATCTGACAGTCAGTCAGTTTAGCAGGAGAGAGAAACACAGAGAGACTGGAGGAGCCCAGAGCGGATAATTTTTATTTTCATCTTAACCAAACGGACAATACAATAATGTAAAAGGAGGAGGACAAGGTGAGGCACAGACAGCATTGAGTCTCATTTCACTATAGACGGACACAGGACTTGTCCCAGGTGAGGGT
The DNA here is from genome assembly GCF_035084215.1 of Heptranchias perlo. Classification (NCBI taxonomy): domain Eukaryota; kingdom Metazoa; phylum Chordata; class Chondrichthyes; order Hexanchiformes; family Hexanchidae; genus Heptranchias; species Heptranchias perlo. The sequence goes on along the minus strand of NW_027139989.1, from coordinate 30,109 downwards.
TTTGTGTTTAAAGATCACTTCACGAAAAACACCTTGACGATCTGGGGTTACAGACGGACATGACGGGCAGGAAAAGACCAGCTCGTTCATCAATCCTGCCCCACATGCCTGGAGCATCGTGACTGGACACTTCCTACACACACCACCAGCCCCACCCACCGGGAACATGGAATCTCCTGGGAGCGGTTACAAACCAGAAAAAAATCCAGGGCCAATCAGGAGGGGAAATTCTGGGAAATTCCTCCCCGACTCCCTCAGGCTATCGAATCGAGTCCAGTGGATCACACTGACCATGCGTAGGTTAACTGTAAAACCACTCACCTTCCATATGATGCGATCTCTGCCCCAGTCAAGAACCGGTCCAGATCCCTCGAGAAGGCAGGGAGAGAGTCAGCACTTACCGCACCAAAGAGAGTCAGAGTCAGCGCCCACCGCACCAGAGAGAGTCAGAGTCAGCGCCCACCGCACCAGAGAGAGTCAGAGTCAGCACCCACCGCACCAGAGAGAGTCAGCACCCCCCGCACCAGAGAGGGTCAGCACCCACCGCACCAGAGAGAGTCAGAGTCAGCACCCACCGCACCAGAGAGAGTCAGAGTCAGCACCCACCGCACCAGAGAGAGTCAGCACCCACCGCACCAGAGAGAGTCAGCACCCCCCGCACCAGAGAGAGTCAGCACCCCCCGCACCAGAGAGAGTCAGCACCCACCGCACCAGAGAGGGTCAGCACCCACTGCACCAGAGAGAGTCAGCACCCCCCGCACCAGAGAGAGTCAGCACCCCCCGCACCAGAGAGAGTCAGCACCCACCGCACCAGAGAGGGTCAGAACCCACCACACCAGAGAGAGTCAGCACCCACCGCACCAGCCGGGAATACATTCCAGATGCTCACTCCTCTCTGGGAAAAGAAGAAGCTCCCAACATCCAGACTATTCTTCCCTCTTTGTGGTCGGAACGCCGGTCCGCTGCTTCCCCCCGATCTGTGAAACTGGAAATAATCTATCACTGGGCAAGCTGTTCAACCATGAGATGGGAGCCATTGAAACACCGTGGGCGCTCTCCCATTGAATTATATTCTGTGCGGAGCGTTCGGTTTTTCGCGAGGTGAAGAAACTCTTGTCTCTCCTTGTGTGTAAATGTGAGGCGAATCTCAGATGATATTCTCACAGTTGAATCTAAAATTTGAAATGTAACTTGTTTGGAGATGCCGGGGATTGAACCCGGGACCTCATACATGCAAAGCATGCGCTCTTCCACTGAGCGACATCCCCACGGGGCAAAAGGTACCTGAGAAATAAACAAGCAGACACTTTAGAAGTGAAGCCGTGAGCTTTCTGCTCCGTCTCTCCAGGACATCGAGATGCCCAGCGGTCCCGCGTGTTCACAATGTTCAACCTCTGCTTCAGTTCACGGGGTTTCTGCTCCTCTTTACTTTGAACTTTCCAAAAAAAAAGTCTGCGGAAATAAAAAACCCAATCGCTAATGGTCAGTGACAAGGCTGAAATCGAACCTCTGAATCATAAAGTGAGATGGAAGAATGACAGAGCGTCAAACAGGAACAAGAGCTGGGACTGCTCGCTCGATATTGCACCGTCACACATTCCCCTCAGTCGGCGGCTGCTTTGAGTTGAGCTGTTGAGGGGACCGTGAGATGAAGTCCCGCTCCGGGACAATTTAATGCTTGTGGAGCCTCAGAAGTTCGAACTCGCTGAGCTCAAAAAGCGTCATTCAACTTTCCGTGGGTAATTCTGGTGAAAAATTATTTAGGAAGATGCTGGGAGTTGAACCCAGGACCTCAACACATGCAAAACATGCGCTCGATCACTGAACTAAATCCCCAGATCACAAAACCCTCTAACCAAGGAAAGAAGAACTGATTGTCCTCATTTTATGAGGCCACCCGTGGTGGGTGTGCACTCCACTCTGCATTTTACTGGAGAAATAATCAATTTATATTATGTAACTATCCCCCACTCACTGCATTTTACTGGAGAAATAATCAATTTATATTATGTAACTATGCCCCACTCACTGCATTTTACTGGAGAAATAATCAATTTATATTATGTAACTATCCCCCACTCACTGCATTTTATGCCTGAGAGACACCTTGATTTAATGAACCTTCAGTCCCTTTATCTACATGTCTTTTAGACATTATGCTATCACAGCACATTCCTCCCTTAGGTCTGTTCATTCCCACTTTACTGTTGTCAGCATCCTTTTAGTTTTAACTGCAAACTTGACTATAATAACCATCATGCATCCTTCTCGGCCCACCAGCACTTTCTTATTGAACACACGTTACATGGTTCATTCTATATTAATACACAGTGCAGTTTACATTTACAGATACATAGATTCACAGTACATTTTGTTCTACTTCTACTATTGATTATAATTATACTAAATTCTATCTGTTAATGGGTTAATCCTTACACGTTGTTCTTCCTGACTCGAAACACCGTAGTTCAATCCTGGATGTGATTAACTGCAGAATCCAACCCCTGCAGTCACTTGTGAACTCGCTGGTGTCTCAGCACATGTGATGACTGAGTGAATCCCTTCCCACACACTGAGCAGGTGAACAGTCTCTCCACAATGTGCGTGAGTTGATGTGTCAGCAGTTCATTTCTGCTTTTAAAGCTCTTCTCAAAGTTACTGCATTAAAAGATCACTCAATAGTGTGAACAAGTTGATGTCTCAGAAGGTCAGATGAATTTGTGAATCCCTTCCCACACATGGAGCAGGTGAACAGTCTCTCCCCAGTGTCAGTGTGTTGGTGTTTCAGATCATTTGTTTTAAAGCCCTTCTCACAGTCAGAACATTTCAGAGGTCTCTTATCAGAGTGAACTCGCTGGTGTCTCAGCAGGTGTGATGACCGAGTAAATCTCTTCTTACACAGGGAGCAGGTGAACGGCCTCTCCCTAACGTGAGTGTGTCGATGTCTTCACAATTTGTATCTGCATTTAGAGCTCTTCGTGCAGTCAGAACATTCAAAAGGTCTCTCCCCAGTCTGAACAAGTTGATGTTTCAGCAGGGAGGATGAATGAGTGAATCTCTTCTTACACACGGAGCAGGTGAACGGCCTCTCCCCAGTGTGAACTCGCTGGTGTGACAAAAGTTGTGATGACAGTGTGAATCTCTTCCCGCACACGGAGCAGGTGAACGGCCTCTCCCCGGTGTCACTGCGTTGATATCTCAGCAGTTCGTTTCTGCTTTTAAAGTTCTTCCCACAGTCAGAGCATTTAAAAGGTCTCTCATCAGAGTGAACTCGCTGGTGTGTCAGCAGGGTGGATGACCGAGTGAATCTCTTCCCACACACGTAGCAGGAGAACGGCCTCTCCCCAGTGTGAACTCGCTGGTGTTTCAGCAGGTCGGATGATCGAGTGAATCCCTTCCCACACACGGAGCAGGTGAACGGCCTCTCCCCAGTGTGATTGCGTCGATGAGTTTCCAGCTCTGAAGGGTAATTGAATCCCTTCCCACAGTCCCAACATTTCCACGGTTTCTCCATGGTCCGGGTGTCCTTGTGTCTCTCCAGGTTGGACGATCAGTTGAAGCCTCGTCCACACACAGAACACGTGGACGGTTTCTCCCCGCTGTGAACGGTGTGATGTTTTTTCAGGCTGTGTAACTGGTTAAAGCTCTTTCCACAGTCAGTGCACTGGAACACTCTCACTTGAGTGTGTGTGTCTCGGTGCTTTTCCACTCACACTGATGTTTGAAATCTTCTCCCACAGATAGAACAGACAAACATTTCTCCTTCCACATTCAAAGGCCGATGATATTCAGGTTCTGATGAATCGAGTGACTCTGTCAGATCTTGGTGTGCTGTTTGGTTTGAGTTTCCCTCTGCAAATCCTCCCCTTCTAATACCCTGCAAAAGGAGTTTATAAAAGTCATCACTGTAAGTACAGGATAGAAATTCAGAACAGACACTTCTAGTGTCTACAAAACATTCTTTCCTCTATTGTGCCTCAAAGCTGTAAATCCCCGTCCCACACACTCTCCCTCCTCCCTCTGCTGCAATCCAAACCCATCGCATCATCTTTCAGTGGCCCTCAACCATGAGTGAAAGGTTGAGAGAGTGAATGTGAGAGAGTGAAAGGGTGAGAGAGTGAAAGGGTGAGAGAGTGAATGTGAGAGAGTGAATGTGAGAGAGTGAGTGTGAGAGTGTGTGAGAGAGTGAGTGTGAGAGAGAGTGAGTGTGAGAGAGTGAATGTGAGTGAGTGTGAGAGAGAGTGAGTGTGAGAGAGTGAATGTGAGTGTGAGAGAGTGAATGTGAGTGAGTGTGAGAGAGTGAATGTGAGTGAGTGTGAGAGAGAGTGAGTGTGAGAGTGTGAGTGTGAGAGAGTGAATGTGAGTGAGTGTGAGAGAGTGAGTGTGAGAGAGTGAATGCGAGACATTGAATGTGAGAGAGTGAATGTGAGAGTGAATGTGAGTGTGAGTGTGAGAGAGTGAATGTGAGTGAGCGTGAGAGTGAATGTGAGAGAGAGTGAGTGTGAGAGTGAGTGTGAGGGAGTGAGTGTGAGAGAGTGAGCGTGAGAGTGTATGTGAGAAAGTGAATGTGAGAGTGAGTGTGAGAGAGTGAGTGTGAAAGAGTGAATGTGAGAGAGTGAGTGTGAGCACAGCAGTGGGCTCGGTGTGGAGAATGAAGTGGGGCAGGTGGAGCATGTTTCAGTGGGGCAGCAGTGATCATAATCTCATTCGGTTTGGAACAGTTATGGAAAAGGACAGGGGACAGTCAAATGTGAAAATTCTTAACTGGAGGAGGGCAAATTCCAGTGAGTTAAAAAGGGATCTTGTCCGTGTGGATTGGAATCAAAAATTGGCAGGCAGAACAGTAATTGAACAGTGGGAGGCCTTCAAGGAGGAGTTGGTTTGGGTACAGAGTAGACAGATTCCCACGAGGAGGAAAGGAACCGCATCCAAAGCTCGAGCTCGGATGAATAAAGATATAGAGATCACCATTGCTCCTTCATTTACAGACGATCACTGACCGATCACCATTTCTGCTTCATTTGTAGACGCTCCCTGACAAATCACATATCTCCTTCATTTACAGATGCTCCCTGACCAATCACATATCTCCTTCATTTACAGACGCTCCCTGACTGATCACCAGTTCTTCAATTATAGACGCTCCCTGACCGATCACCAGTTCTTCAATTACAGATGCTCCCTGACCAATCACCACTTCTCCTTCATTGGCAGAAGCTCCCTGACCGATCACCATTTCTTCTTCAATTGCAGACGCTCCCTGATCGATCACCATTTTCCTTCATTTACAGACGCTCCCTGACCGATCTCAATTTCTCCTTCATTTACAGACGCTCCCTGTCCGATCACCATTTCTCCTTCATTTACAGACGCTCCCTGTCCGATCACCATTTCTCCTTCATTTACAGACGCTCCCTGGTCGATCACCATTTTCCTTCATTTACAGACGCTCCCTGACCGATCTCAATTTCTCCTTCATTCACAGACGCTCCCTGACTGATCACCATTTCTCCTTCATTTACAGACGCTCCCTGACCGATCACCATTTCCCCTTCATTTACAGACGCTCCCTGACCGATCCCCATTTCCCCTTCATTTCCCGGCGGGTAGTGAGGGGGGGATAATGTTCACTGTTTTATATTCGGGTCTGGGGCCGCACTCGGGGTTTGTAAAGCCTGAGCCTGGGCCTGAGCCCGGACCCGGGCCCCGGGGTTTATTGAGCCTCTTGCTCCGATCCTCTGACCTGCACCGAACGCGCTCCTCCCGCAGCCTCGACTGGCCGCGCATGCTCAGGACACACTGACCGATAATGAGGCACTACTGCGCCTGCGCGCTGGGCTCCACTGATTCAGATAGGGCACAATCTGAACCGCGCTGCATGCTGGGTGGTACAGCCGCCATTGATGATCTTTATATCAGGCCGAAAAACAAAGACATTGGAAGCAGGGAGAGCGCGTTTGGACCAAGGATAATAAAATAAACTGAAACCCCAGCGCTTCGAGCCATTTAAACCGGCACAAACACACAGCATAGAAGCCCTCCCCCCTCCACCCCGAATTTGGTGAACTCCAGAAAAAAACATTTCAGTGACTTTTATTAATTTCGTTTTATTAACTGAAGGGTTCAATTTATGTTTATTTTCCAAATGCACCTCGGGACCGCCAGTCTCACCATTCATCCCGCCTGGCGATTAAGGAGAGATCCGGACCAATAGGAGGAGCGGAAATTTATAGGCATTTCATATAACTCGTGGGGTGTTGCAGGGATCAGTACTGTGGCTCAATTATTTACAATGTATATCAATGACTTGGATGGAGGAACAGAGTGTCTTGTGGCCAGATTTGCTGATGATGCAAAGATAGGTGGAAAAGCAAGTTGCAATGAGGACACAACGTGTCTGCGAAGGGATGTTGCCTGGTTAAGCGAATGGGCAAAAATTTGCAGATGGAATATAATGTGGGAAAATGTGAAGTCATCCACTTTGGGAGGAAAAAAATATTTTGCTTTTTTATTTGAATGGAGAAATACTACAAAATGCTGCAGTACAGAGGGATCTGGGTTTCCTCGTGCAAGAAAGACACAATTCAACATACAGGTGCAGCAGGTAATCCGGAAGGCAAACGGAATATTGGCTTTTATGTCTCGGGGGATGGAGTATAAAAGCAGTGAAGTCATGCTACAAATGTACAGGGTGCTGGTGAGACCACAACTGGAGTACTGCGTACAGTTCTAAGGAAGGACATACTTGCATTTGAGGCAGTTCAGAGAAGGTTCACGAGGTTGATTCCGGGTATGGAAGGGTTGTCTTATGATGAAAGATTGAACAGGCTGCGTCTATACTCAATGGAGTTTAGATGAATGAGAGGAGATCCAATTGAAACAGACAAGATTCTGAGGAGACTCGATAGCGTAGATGCTGAGAGGATGTTACCCCTCATGGGGGAATCTAAAACTAGGGGGCATCGTCTCAGAATAAGGGGTCACCCGTTTAAGACGGAAATGAGGAGGAATTTCTTCTCCAAGAGCATCGTGAGTCTTTGGAATTCTTTACCCCAAAAAGCTGTGGAGGCTGAGTCATTGAATACATTCAAGTCTGAGTTAGACAAATTTTTGATCAGCAAGGGAGTCAAAGGATATGGGGAAAGGGCGGGAAAGTGGAGTTGAGGTAAAAATCAAATCAGCCATGATCTCATTTAATGGCGGAGCAGGCTCGAGGGGCCGAATAGCCTACTCCTGCTCCTATCTCTTATGGTCTTATGGTAAATTGACTGGACGGCTGTGCGGACAGTTGGTCCTCCAACCAATCGGAGTGTGTGAGGGGCGGGAGTTGCGCCACTGGATGGGCAGTTCTAAGTCCAGATATCCGTCATTGTCTGAAGCATCATTTTAAAAAATTAATTTATCTTAAGCTCCAGGAGAAAACTCGACAATTCTGTTGTGGCTTGAAACAGGTGAAACCAGATGAGGTGGAGCAAACATTTCAACATTTGTTAGAAAAACACATTAATTAAGAACAGCCAACATGGATTAATTGAGATATCACAAGTCCACTGATGAAGGGAATGTAGTGGATGTTGTGTTGATGGATTGTGAAAAGGTGTTTGATAAGATGACGGACAGGAGGCTTGTTGATAAAATTAATACCCACGGTATTAAAATGAATGGGGCAGTGTGGATAGGAAGTTGTGTAAAGGGCAGAAAACAGAGAGTAGTGGTTAATGGATGTTCTTCAGACTGGAGGGATGTAAACAGTGGTGTCCCCCAGGGTCAGTGTTGGGACCATTGCTCTTCTCAATATAGAGAATGATCTGAGCTTGGGTATGTGGGACACAAGGTGAAAATCTATAGGTGACACCAACATTGGCAGCGTGGGGAACTGGGAAGAGGAGTCAGTGACTTCATTGTGACGTCCACAGGTTCGTAAACAGGCAGGTGAAATTTAATGCAGAGAAATGTGACGTGATACATTTTGAGAGGAAGTAAAATGAGATGAAATGTAAACTAAATGGTGAAAGTTTAAAAGTAGAGGAACAGAGAGACTTAGGGATGGAAGGTTCTAAATAATGCATTGTCTTATTAATTAACAAGTCTGAGAGTCAGCAACTTTAATATCTCATTAAGAAATATATGAGCAAATTCTCTTTCCTGTACTGTACCAGAGTAAACATGCCAGTCCCCCGTGTACACGAGATGATCCCGCTGGATGGAACCTCAGGCACCCTGAGCTTGATCTCAGGTGTCTCCAGTCCTGACTGTCCCTTACATCAGTATCCCGTCACTTTCGGATAAAAGAGGCTTACAATGTTGCCAAAAAGAATAGTAAGCCTGAGGATTAGGAGAGTTTGAGAAATCAGCAAAGGATGACCAAGAAATTGATAACATGGGAGAAAATAGAATGAGGGTAAAACAGAAAGAAATATAAGAATGGATTGTAAGAGTTTCTACAAGTATGTGTGAAGGAAGGGATTAGCGAAAGTAAACATGGGTCCCTTGGAGACAGAGACAGGAGAATTTATAATGGAGAATAAGGAAATGAAAGAGACGTTAAACAAGTATTTTGTATCTGTCTTCACAGTAGAAGACACAAAAATCATACCAGAAGTATTGGGGAACCAAGGTTCTAATGAGTGAGGAACCTAAAGCAATTAAGATTAGTAAAGAAACAGTACTGGAGAAATTAATGGGACTAAAAGCTGACAAATTCATTGGCCCTGATGGCCGACATCCTAATGTTTTAAAAGAGGTGGCTGCAGAGACAGTGGATGCATTGGTTTTATCTTCCAGAGTTCCCATGATTCTAGAAAGGTCCCCATGGATTGGAAGGTACCAAATGTAACCCCTTTATTCAAGAAAGAGGGAGAGAGAAAACAGGGAACTACAGGCCATTTAGCCTGACAATAGTAGCAGGGAAAATGCTAGAATCCATTACTCGGGACGTGGTAACAGGGCACTTAGAAAATCATAATATGGTCAGGCACATGCAACTCGCTTTTATGAAAGGGAAATCGTGTTTGACAACTCTATTAGAGGTTTTGAGGGTGTTGATAGCAGGGTAGATAAGGGAGAACCAGTGGATATAGAATATTTGGATTTTCAAAAGGCATTCGATAAGGTGCCACACAAAAGTTTGTTGAACAAGATTAGGGTTCATGGGATTGTGGGTAATTTATTAGCATGGATTGGGGATTGGTTGACGTAGAGAAAACAGGAATCATAGAATCATAGAATCATAGAAGTTACAACATGGAAACAGGCCCTTCGGCCCAACATGTCCATGTCGCCCAGTTTATACCACTAAGCTAGTCCCAATTGCCTGCACTTGGCCCATATCCCTCGATACCCATCTTACCCATGTAACTGTCCAAATGCTTTTTAAAAGACAAAATTGTACCCGCCTCTACTACTGCCTCTGGCAGCTCGTTCCAGACACTCACCACCCTTTGAGTGAAAAAATTGCCCCTCTGGACCCTTTTGTATCTCTCCCCTCTCACCTTAAATCTGTGCCCCCTCGTTATAGACTCCCCTACCTTTGGGAAAAGATTTTGACTATCGACCTTATCTATGCCCCTCATTATTTTATAGACTTCTATAAGATCACCCCTTAACCTCCTACTCTCCAGGGAAAAAAGTCCCAGTCTGTCTAACCTCTCCCTGTAAGTCAAACCATCAAGTCCCGGTAGCATCCTAGTAAATCTTTTCTGCACTCTTTCTAGTTTAATAATATCCTTTCTATAATAGGGTGACCAGAACTGTACACAGTATACCAAGTGTGGCCTCACCAATGCCCTGTACAACTTCAACAAGACATCCCAACTCCTGCATTCAATGTTCTGACCAATGAAACCAAGCATGCTGAATGCCTTCTTCACCACCCTATCCACCTGTGACTCCATTTTCAAGGAGCTATGAATCTGTACTCCCAGATCTCTTTGTTCTATAACTCTCCCCAACGCCCTACCATTAACGGAGTAGGTCCTGGCCCGATTCGATCTACCAAAATGCATCACCTCACATTTATCTAAATTAAACTCCATCTGCCATTCATCGGCCCACTGGCCCAATTGATCAAGATCCCGTTGCAATCCTAGATAACCTTCTTCACTGTCCACAATGCCACCAATCTTGGTGTCATCTGCAAACTTACTAACCATGCCTCCTAAATTCTCATCCAAATCATTAATATAAATAACAAATAACAGCGGACCCAGCACCGATCCCTGAGGCACACCGCTGGACACAGGCATCCAGTTTGAAAAACAACCCTCTACAACCACCCTCTGTCTTCTGTCGTCAAGCCAATTTTGTATCCAATTGGCTACCTCACCTTGGATCCCATGAGATTTAACCTTATGTAACAACCTACCATGCGGTACCTTGTCAAATGCTTTGCTGAAGTCCATGTAGACCACGTCTACTGCACAGCCCTCATCTATCTTCTTGGTTACCCCTTCAAAAAACTCAATCAAATTCGTGAGACATGGAAGTCGGAATAAAGAGGTCATTTTCGGGTTGGCAGGTTGTAACTAGTGGGGTGCCGTGAAGATCAGTTCTTGGGCCTCAGATATTTACAATCTATATTAATGACTTAGATGAGGGGACCGAGTGTAATGTATCCAAGTTTGCTGATGAGACAAAACTAGGTGGGAAAGTAAGCTGTGAGGAGGACGCAAAGAGGATGCAAAGTGATACAGACAGGTTAAGTGAGTGGGCGAGAATTTGGCAAATCAAGTATAAAGTGTGGAAATGTGAGGTTATTCACTTTGGTAGGAAGAATAGAAAACAGAATATCTTTTAAACGGTGAGAGAGTACAAAGTGTTGGTATTCAGACGGATTTGTGTGTCCTTGTACACGGATCACAGAAAGTTAACATGCAGGTGCAGCAAGCAATTAGGAAAGCAAATGGTGTGTTGGCCTTTATTGCGAGGTGGTTGGAGAACAAGGATAAAGAAGTCTTGCTGTAATTATATAGGGCTTTGGTGAGACCGCATCTGGAGTACTGTGTACAGTTTTGATCTCCTTACCTGCGGAACGATACACTTGCCTTAGAGTGGGTGCAACAAAAGTTCACTAGATTGATTCCTGGGATAAGAGGGTTGTCCTGTGAGGAGAGATTGAGTTGAATGGGCCTATATTCTCTGCAGTTTACAATAATGAGGTGGTCTCATTGAAACATGTAAAATTCTTCGAGGGCTTGACAGGGTAAATGCTGGGATGCTGTTTCCCCTCACTGGAGAGTCCAGAACTAATGGTTATAATCCCAAGATAAGGGGCCGGCCATTTGGTACAGAGAAGAGGAATAATTTCTTCACTGAGAGGGTTGTGAACCATTGGAATTCTCTACCCCAGAGGGCTGTGGATGCTGAGCCATTGAATAGATTCAAAACTGAGGTAGACAGATTTTTGGACACGAAGGAACTCAAGGGATATGGGGATAGGTCGGGAAAGTGGAGTTGAGGTCGAAGATCAGCGATGACGTTATCAAATGGCGGAGCAGGCTCGAGGGACTGAATGGCCAACTCTTGCTCCTTTCGTTGATGTTGGTCCGCTGGAAAAGCAGAACTTGCCAGCTGTTTTAAAACTTTTAGCCTGAACAGGGACTTGAACCCTGGACCCTCAGATCACCACCTGTTTTAAAAGTCTGATGCTCTACCGACTGAGCTATCCAGGCTCGCTGTTAAATTAGTTTCCATCATACAGATTCATGGTGGGACTCAAAATTATCCCTGTCGCTGTCCAATGATGGGGAGCATCTCTTTTATACAATTTTCAGCAACATGTTGAGGAGAATCCTTGTTTCTGTTGAACATGATGTAAGAAACATGGACAGAGAACTCGTGATTTTACAATTCTTCTTGTCTGTACAAAATGTCTTGTCATTCGTTCGCAGCAAATAAAAATAAAACACTTTACCCAATGGTTCAAAAGCTGAACTTGTTCCACACGGAAGCTGGAAAAGGCCTCTCGAGATTTCAGCCGATCAACAATTGAAAGCTGAATAATTTCACCCGTTACACCGTGACACCAGGCAGCAGATTTGCCTCCCGAATTTTCCCAACACGACACTTCAAACCGATGAATCCCTGCTTCACGGAAAGAAGAATTGTGTGTTTGGTTCTTTAGATTTAAAGATGTCGTGCCGGCCGCTTTACCATTTCAGCTCTCGCCAATTGCCCCCTCTCCCTCCTATAAACAAATAAACTCTCGCCTGCTATTGCAAGACGGGAGGCCAGAGGAGCCTCAGTGCCCACATGGGGACATGAAGAAGTCGATGCGTTATGGAACCGGTTGTACCTTGAACTCCAGTCAAAATGTTTAGAAGGTTCAACTACTTTAGATGGCGCTGAAACTCACAACCCCAGCATTTCTCGAGTGTATAATTATTGTAGAAATAACGCGCGCTGACCGATTGCTCCACTGGAGCCGCGCACGGTCTGTGTCCCCAGTGCTCCCATCAAACAGCTTCATCCTCGGTCTCTCAATTATCGCTTCCTGATCTTTCCCACACAGAAACCGCCAAACAAGAGGCGATTCGTTAAACATCAGCAGTGATCTTTAAAAGCCGTGAAATCTTAAACAATGCCCCTGAAGACAATAACATTTAATAATATTATTATTGACGAAAAGCCAATTTTTTCACGGTACTTTAAGGAGGATTTGGGCAAAGTGGGAGCTGAAATTATGAAACTCTCTCTGGGCTGTCGGTGATTGGAGAGATGGGCGTTATTTCATTTGAAAACCAAGGCTCGGAACTTCCTGATGGAGAAGTGTGAGAGAAGATTGTGGTTAGTGGCAGTTGCCGGGGAGATCGAGAGGAGAGGGAGAAAAGTCAAAGTCACAGCTGTGACAGCTCAAGTGCTCTGCTTATCTATAATATTTAGACAGTAATGTACAGCACAGGACAAACCAGTTTAGAATGTGACCGTGAATGTGACGACACGTTCTTGTTTCTGGGCTCATTGAGGTCGGGGTATAATTCTCGATGCGAGGTTCATATCCCGGCGAATCCCTAATTTAGCCCGGGACTTTTGATCTTGAGCTGCGGTTCAAACTTTTGCGATGAGGGAAAGGAAGTCCCCAAATCACTCCACCTGAATCTGAAGCGCTTTCGGAAGAAATTCAGTTCAAACAATCAGGGCTTTAAAGGCACCTCAATGACCTGCACTTTCATTGAACGAGCTTTGCTTACAATTGCATTCGACCTTGAAACCGCTCTGGGTTTTCATCTCACTGAAGCAGAGTGTGGCCGCTCTGTATCTGTGAGCATGTCGGTGACGAGGTTCGCTCTGATATTGGTCGCTTTCAATTTTTAAAATTTCACGAAGCCTCAGGGAAAAGAAACCGAGAATCGAATTGTCCCTGTAAGTGATGAATTGAAGGGATTGGTGCTCCAAGCAGATCTGGAAAATGCGCAGTGCGGTCGCTCAGGAATTCCAAATCCACCCTCTCACCACTCGGCGATCATATTAAGTGAGCTTTACTCTGGCCCAGTGACACCGTGCTGAAATCGAGTATTTCTCCGGCACGTTTCTCTTAACTTCACAGTTGCTGGTTTAAGAGTGAAGACCGGCTCGTTGGATTTTCACTCCTGCAAGTTTCAACCATTCATTTTGGAAAAGTAAACTGACAGTGGACAGCTGTTATATTGGTCGCTGCAATCAAACAGTTCAGCTCAGTGAGTTACTGGTTCAGTGGGTGACTTCTTCAATGTGTGTTTTGTCTGCAAGAAAATGTACCGTGATCATTGCCGGCTGAGCAGAGCTGATATTCCACCATTTACCCTGTTGTCGGAGAGCAGGCACATGAATCATATAAAGCAATGGAACATTGGCTTCACGGAAATCACAATTCATAACCCATTTATTTTAAGCGGGTTTATTTTAAATGAGTCAACGCCTGTCTTAAATGGTAGACTCAGGACTGTCACACAAACAGGTTAAATCTTCATAGAATAATTACCATGGTCATTTTTAGACTGGACGCCACACGGTGACTTTGCTGTCAGTGAAGAGAGACGAGAAAGACCAAAGTGCCGTTTGCCCCTCTCAGTGTGGCCCTGAAGGACTGTGTCCAGGCTGAAGTTCTGTTCCCACCGGACGATCCTCCCCCCAGATTGTCCTTTCTGAGCTCCAGTCAGGTGATGCTAAACACTCAGGAGGAAAAGACCAAAATCTGCAACAAGGGTTTAAAACAAAGCTGATTTATTTAACAGATATCCAGAATATTAAACTCCAGCCCAGTTATAGGGGTTATTAACATCAGGAGAAACAAACCCCAACTGTGAGAATGAACATGGTTCAGTCCTGGATGGGATTAACAGCAGAATCCAACCCCTGCAGTCACTTTTGAACTCCCTGTTGTCTCAGCACGTGTGATGACTGAGTGAATCCCTTCCCACACACGGAATCATAGAATCAGAGAAAGCTACAGCACAGAAGGAAGCCATTCGGCCCATCGTGTCTGTGACGGCCGAAAAAGAGCTATCCAGCTTAATCCCACTTTCCAGGGCTTGGTCCGTAGCCCTGTCGGTTACGGCACTTCAAATGCACATCCATGTACTTTTGAAATGAGTTGAGGTTTTCTGCCTCGACCACCCTTTCAGACAGTGAGTTCCAGACCCCGACCACCCTGTCCGCTTCTGTGTATCCTCGAACTTTATCACTGCTATCCGGAGGTCGAGGAGACAACCATTCGCTCCTCAATGACATAAATCGTGAATTATACCCTGACCCCGACGAGCCCAGAAACAAGAACGTGTCCTTAAATTAAAGTGTGACAGACACATTCTATGAGAGGTCTGTCTGTGCGATGAAATGGTGTTTTTGAACAGTCATTCTGATATCGGTTTCCTCCTCAAACCTCAACAAATACCAATTCCAAAGTGTGACTTTGTCGCTGAATTCCACAAATTAGGTAAAAATAATAAGTTACACAAAACATTGCTGGGAGTTGAACCCAGGATCGCCTGTTTACAAGACAGATGCTTTAACCAACTAAACCACAGCACCAATTCACAGCACCTGTTCCCCACCTCGTCTCACTAATATCGATCAGTGACACGTTACTGTCTGTTCGAGGCACAGACCGTTTTATCTTTGTCCATTTCCCTTGTCCGTTCACCTGTGCATCCTGATACTGCCTGCATTTCTCGCTGTGTTTATCTTTGTGTATCCATCAGTGTGTTGATACACGGATGATTAAGTGTGCTTGTGTTTGTTACATTAAATAAATTCGGGGTTCAGACAATTCTCGCTCTGACATTGGAGAACTATTGAGCTGAACTTTACAGCGAAGTCTTGTTTATTGTGGTGCTGAAACGAAAAACCCGAAGAGGTCCAAAAAGGGAAAAGGAGCAAAAACTTGTGAAGGAAAATAACGACAACAATCAAGGTATTTACAGGTATATTAAGAGAAAGAAGGGTGACTAAGAGTAATGTGGGACCCTTAAAGACAGATGGAGGTGATATTGTAATTGAAAATCAGGAAATGGCAGAGTTGCTAAATATTTACTTTGCATCGGTCTTCATAGAAAAGGATGAGGCGAACATAGCAGAGACACGTGGAAAACTGTAAATAAATCAAGGGGATTCAGTGTAAATAAAATAATGGCAATGGAGAAAATAATGAGATTGAAGATTGTCAAATCTCCAGGACCTGATGTTTACCATCCCAGGGGAATAAGAGGAATAGGTAAGGAACTTGTACATGCTTACTCATGATCGATCAAAACTCTCTTGATTCAGGAATTGTTGCTTTAATTGAAACATTGTCAATGTCACTCCATTATTTCGGATGGGTCGGAGAGATAAAGTTGGAAATTCTAGGCCTATCAGTCTGACGCCTGTTGTGGGGAAGTTACCAGTATCCGTTATTGGGGAAAGAATGACTGAGCACTTGGATAAATATGGAGTAATCAGAGAGAGCCAGCATGGATTTGTAAAGGGGAAGTCAAGTCTAACAAAGCTCGTTGAACTTTTTGAAGATGTAACTAGCGTGCTTGATAATGGAGTGTCTCTGGGTGTTAGATGGACATTGACTTCCAAAGGCATCCAATAAGGGACCACATAAGAGACTGTCAACAAAAATTAGCGTGCGTGGAATTTAAGGCAACCTATTGAAATGGGTCGGGAGTTGGTTAGAAGGTGGGAGGCAGAGGCCCGGGATAATAAGGGATGTACTCAAATTGGCCGGATGTGATTAGTTCTGGGGCATCAGCTTTTTCCGATATGTATAAATGACGGAGATGAAGGAATAGAGAGCCGAACACTCACGTTTGTCGCTGACATCGAGTTAGGAGGCGCAGTGAGTAGTGTAGATGGGAGCATAAAGTTACAAAGGGAAATTGATAGATTCAGTGAGTTGGTAAAACTGTGTCAGATGGAGCTTACATAGAATTACATCGAATGTACATCACAGAAACAGGCAATTCGGCCCAACTAGACTATACCGGTGTTTATGCTGCAGACGAGCCTCCTCCAACCCCTCTTCATCAAACCCGATGAGCAAACTCTAATATTCCCTTCTCCTCTATGTGCTTCTCCAGCTTCCCCGTAAATGCATCCATTCTATTCGCCTTAACTGCTCCTTGTGGTGGCGAGTTGAACATTCTAACGCCTCTCTGGGGAAGTCTGTTTCTCTTGAATGCCAGATTGGATACATTAGTGACTGGATGATATTCATGGGCCCAATGTTTTGGAGTCCCCACTCCCACAAGTACGAACACCTTGTCGATGCCGAACCTATAAAGCCCTCACATAATCTTAAAGCCCGATATCAGGTCACCCTCAGCCTCCTCTTTTCTATACAGAAGAGCCCCAGCCTGTTCAAACTTTCAATATGGGGAAGTATAAGGTCATCTCCTTTGGACGGAAGCAATATAGATCAGAGTGTTTTCTAAATGGTGAGAAGCTCGGAACTATGGAGGAGCAGAGAGATTCAGGGATCGAAGTACAGAAATCACTAAAAGCCAGTGGACTGCTGAAAAAATAATTTGAAAGTCTAATGTGATGTTGGCCTTTACCTCAAGGGAGCTGGAATTCAAAGACGTGGAAATATGTTCCAGATAGAAAGCTCTGGTGAGACCCCATTTAAAGTATTGCATTCAGTTCTGGGCACACCCCTCAGGAAAGACATATTGGCCGTGGAGGGGATGCAGCGCAGTTTCACCAGAATAATGGTTACATTATGAGGGCAAGTTGCGTGGACAAGGTTTGTATTTCCTCGTGTATAGAGGATTAAGTGGTGATGTAATTCAGGTGTTGAAGGTGATTCAATGATCCAATGGTGGGTGTGTGAGTTGGTGCTGAATCGGTCCCCTTCAGTGAAGAGAGGGTCAGCGGGCGCCTGACAGACACGGCTCGGAACGGGACTCGCTTCTCTCCGGCGGCAGCGGCTGGTTTAGAGAGATCTCTCTGTCTGCTGCTGTTACTCCGCCTCCCGCACTCTGGGAGAACCGCGGAGGTCGGTCCTCATTTTTCTCTTATGGATCTGGCTCCATCCGTTTACTGTTGACGGGAGTGCGTCTGATACCAAGTCAGTCAGAAGCGGGTGCAAATCACAACATAGGCACAGGCCCAAGGACTGGGGACTGGTTTGATATTGGGTCCTTTTTAAGGGATAGGCTGTAGAATGTTTGTACAATAATAATGATCAGAATTAACTTTGATACAATGAAGTTTTTTCTGTTTCAGATTTACAATTTCTCTTTGTGTGTTACTGACAGGAGAGGCTATAACGGAGCCCAGTGACTGGGTAACGAGCTGCACTGAGTCATTGGCCTGTGTTACAGACCGGCTCGTTGGACCTGCTCATTTCGTGAACTCGCTGGTGTCTCAGCACGTGTGATGACTGAGTGAATCCCTTCCCACACACGGAGCAGGTGAACAGTCTCTCAACCAATGGGCATGCGTTGATGTGTCAGCAGTTCATTTCTGCTTTTAAAGCTCTTCTCACAGTCACTGCATTAAAAGGTCACTCAATAGTGTCAACAAGTTAATGTTTCAGAAGGTGGGATGATCGAGTGAATCTCTTCCCACACACAGAGCAGGTGAACAGTCTCTCCCCAGTGTGAGTGCGTCGATGTCTCAGCAGTTCGTTTCTGATTTTAAATCTCTTCCCACAGTCGGAACATTTAAAGGTCACTCAGTGTGAACTCGCTGGTGTTTCAGAAGCTGTGATGACCGAATGAATCTCTTCTTACACACGGAGCAGGAGAACGGCCTCTCCTCTGTGTGAACTCGCTGGTGTGTCAGCAGGGTCGATAACTGAGTGAATCCCTTCCCACACACTGAGCAGGTGAACGGCCTCTCCCCAGTGTGAACTCGGTGGTGTGTCAGCAGGGTCGATGACTGAGCGAATCCCTTCCCACACACTGAGCAGGTGAACGGCCTCTCCCCAGTGTGAACTCGCTGGTGTGTCAGCAGGGTCGATGACTGAGCGAATCCCTTCCCACACACTGAGCAGGTGAACAGCCTCTCCCCAGTGTGAACTCGCTGGTGTGACAGAAAGTGTGATGACCGAGCGAATCCCTTCCCACACACGGAGCAGGTGAACGGCCTCTCCGCAGTGTGAGTACGATGGTGTCTCAACAGTTCAATATTGCTTTTAAACCTCTTCGCACAGTCAGAACATTTAAAAGGTCTCTCATCAGAGTGAACTCGCTGGTGTGTCAGCAGGGTGGATGACTGAGTGAATCTATTCCCACACACGGAGCAGGTGAACGGCCTCTCCCCAGTGTGGGTACGTTGGTGTGTCAGCAGATTCCTTTTGCATTTAAACCTCTTCTCACAGTCAGAACATTTAATAGGTCTCTCCCCAGTGTGAACTCGCTGGTGTGTCAGCAGGGTGGATGACTGAGTGAATCCCTTCCCACACACGGAGCAGGTGAACGGCCTCTCCCCAGTGTGACGGCGTCGATGAGTTTCCAGCTCTGAAGGGTAATTGAATCCCTTCCCACAGTCCCCACATTTCCACGGTTTCTCCGTGGTCCGGGTGTCCTTGTGTCTCTCCAGGTTGGACGATCAGTTGAAACCTCGGCCACACACAGAACACGTGTACGGTTTCTCCCCGCTGTGAATGGTGTGATGTTTTTTCTGGCTGTGTAACTGGTTAAAGCTCTTTCCACAGTCAGTGCACTGGAACACTCTCACTCGGGTGTGTGTGTCTCGGTGCTTTTCCACTCACACTGATGTTTGAAATCTTCTCCCACAGATAGAACAGACAAACATTTCTCCTTCCACATTCAAAGGCCGATGATATTCAGGTCCTGATGAATCGAGTGACTCTGTCAGATCTTGACGTGATCTTTGGTTTGAGTTTCCCTCTGCAAATCCTCCCCTGTAAAAGGAGTTTATAAAAGTTATCACTGTAAGTACAGGATAGAAATTCAGATCAGATAACTCGACTTTCTGTGGAACATTATTTCCTCTCTCATTCCTCAAAGCTGTAAATCCCCGTCCCACACACTCTCCCTCCTCCCTGTGCTGGAATCCAAACCCATCGCATCATCTTTCAGTGGCCCTAAACCATGAGTGAAAGGGTGAGAGAGAGTGTGAGAGAGTGAGTGTGAGAGTGTGAGTACAGCAGTGGGCTCGGTGTGGAGAATGAAGTGGGGCAGGTGGAGCATGTTTCAGTGGGGCAGCAGTCATCATAATCTCATCAGGTTTAGAACAGTTATGGAAAAGGACAGGGGACAGTCAAATGTGAAAATTCTTAACTGGAGGAGGGCTAATTCCAGTGAGTTAAAAAGGGATCTTGTCCAGGTGGATTGGAATCAAAAATTGGCAGGCAGAACAGTAATTGAACAGTGGGAGGCCTTCAAGGAGGAGTTGGTTTGGGTGCAGAGTAGACAGATTCTCACGATGAGGAAAGGAACGGCATCCAAAGCTAGAGCTCCCTGGATGACTGAAGATATAGAGATCACCATGTCTCCATCATTTACAGACGCTCCCTGACCGATCACCATTTCTCCTTCATTTACAGACGCTCCCTGACCGTTCACCATTTCTCCTTCATTTACAGACGCTCCCCGACCGATCACCATTTCTCCATCATTTACAGATGCTCCCTGACCGTTCACCATTTCTCCTTCATTTACAGACGCTCCCTGACCGATCACCATTTCTCCTTCATTTACAGACGCTCCCTGACCGATCACCATTTCTCCTTCATTTACAGATGCTCCCTGACCGTTCACCATTTCTCTTCATTTACAGACGCTCCCTGACCGATCACCATTTCTCCTTCATTTACAGACTCTCCCCAACCGATCACCATTTTTCCTTCATTTACAGACTCTCCCCGACCGATCACCATTTCTCCATCATTTACAGATGCTCCCTGACCGTTCACCATTTCTCCTTCATTTACAGACGCTCCCTGACCGATCACCATTTCTCCTTCATTGACAGACTCTCCCCGACCGATCACCATTTCTCCTTCATTTACAGACGCGCCCTGACCGTTCACCAGTTCTCCTTCATTTACAGATGCTCCCTGACCAATCACCAGTTCTCCTTCATTTACAGACGCTCCCTGACCGATCACCATTTCTCCTTCATTTACAGACGCTCCCTGACCGATTACCATTTCTCCTTCATTTACAGACGCTCCCTGACCGATCACCATTTCTCCTTCATTGACAGACTCTCCCCGACCGATCACCATTTCTCCTTCATTTACAGATGCTCCCTGACCGATCACCAGTTCTCCTTCATTTACAGATGCTCCCTGACCGATCACCATTTCTCCTTCATTTACAGACGCTCCCTGACCGATCACCATTTCTCCTTCATTTACAGATGCTCCCTGACCGTTCACCATTTCTCTTCATTTACAGACGCTCCCTGACCGATCACCATTTCTCCTTCATTTACAGACTCTCCCCAACCGATCACCATTTTTCCTTCATTTACAGACTCTCCCCGACCGATCACCATTTCTCCATCATTTACAGATGCTCCCTGACCGTTCACCATTTCTCCTTCATTTATAGACGCTCCCTGACCGATCACCATTTCTCCTTCATTGACAGACTCTCCCCGACCGATCACCATTTCTCCTTCATTTACAGACGCGTCCTGACCGTTCACCAGTTCTCCTTCATTTACAGATGCTCCCTGACCAATCATCAGTTCTCCTTCATTTACAGACGCTCCCTGACCGATCACCATTTCTCCTTCATTTACAGACGCTCCCTGACCGATTACCATTTCTCCTTCATTTACAGACGCTCCCTGACCGATCACCATTTCTCCTTCATTGACAGACTCTCCCCGACCGATCACCATTTCTCCTTCATTTACAGATGCTCCCTGACCGATCACCAGTTCTCCTTCATTTACAGACGCTCCCTGACCGATCACCATTTCTCCTTCATTTACAGACGCTCCCTGACCGATCCCCATTTCTCCTTCATTTACAGACGCTCCCTGACCGATCCCCATTTCCCCTTCATTTCCCGGCGGGTAGTGAGGGGGGGATAATGTTCACTGTTTTATATTCGGGTCTGGGGCCGCACTCGGGGTTTGTAAAGCCTGAGCCTGGGCCTGAGCCCGGACCCGGGCCCCGGGGTTTATTGAGCCTCTTGCTCCGATCCTCTGACCTGCACCGAACGCGCTCCTCCCGCAGCCTCGACTGGCCGCGCATGCTCAGGACACTGACCGATAATGAGTCACTACTGCGACTGCGCTCTGGACTCCACTGATTCAGATAGGGCACAATCTGAACCGCGCTGCATTCTGGGTGCTGCAGCCGCCATTGATGATCTTAATATCAGGCCGAAAAACAAAGACATTGGAAGCAGGGAGAGTGAGTTTGGACCAAGGAAAATAAAATAAACTGAAATCCCAGCTCTTTGTGCCATTTGAACCGGCACAAACACACTGCGTCGATGCTCCAGAAAATATTTTTTACGGTAACCTTTATTAATTTCGTTTTCTTAAATGTTGCAAGTGACGGGTTCAATTAATGTAAGGAATCTTACAACACCAGGTTATCGTCCAACAATTTTATTTTAAAATCACAAGCTTTCGGAGATTATCTCCTTCGCCAGGTGAGCAGTGAATGAGGTTCTCAAATCGCATGTCTTGTATTCGGCTGGGACACCATCACACCAATCAAAGGTGTCGTTGGTGCTCAGACAGATTAGCCACGGAAAACAGTCGGTCCCAGTATACTGAATACACATTGTGTCAAATTACACAGACAGAGAGAAAGAGACCCGAAAGGCAGAGAGAGAGAGAATATTAAAAACAGATAAGTTTTTTTCCCCCCTTGCTGGTGGGGTAACGTG
Source organism: Heptranchias perlo (assembly GCF_035084215.1). Taxonomy (NCBI): domain Eukaryota; kingdom Metazoa; phylum Chordata; class Chondrichthyes; order Hexanchiformes; family Hexanchidae; genus Heptranchias; species Heptranchias perlo. Next base: position 7,820 of record NW_027139989.1, on the reverse strand, counting down.
TAGCGTGACATGAACCCAAGATCCCGGTTGAGGCCGTCCTCATGGGTGCGGAACTTGGCTATCAATTTCTGCTCGACGATTTTGCGTCGTCGTGTGTCTCGAAGGCCGCCTTGGAGAACGCTTACCCGAAGATCGGTGGCTGAATGTCCTTGACTGCTAAAGTGTTCCCCGACTGGGAGGGAACCCTCCTGTCTGGCGATTGTTGTGCGGTGTCCGTTCTTCCGTTGTCGCAGTGTCTGCATGGTCTCGCCAATGTACCATGCTCCGGGGCATCCTTTCCTGCAACGTATGAGGTAGACAACGTTGGCCGAGTCACAGGAGTATGAACCATGTACCTGGTGGGTGGTGTCCTCTCGTGTGATGGTGGTATCCGTGTCGATGATCTGGCATGTCTTGCAGAGGTTGCCGTGGCAGGGTTGTGTGGTGTCGTGGACGCTGTTCTCCAGTGTACTGGGACGTGCTGTTCACCGTGACTGGCCTGTTTGAACAACAACGACATCTTTTGATTGGTGTGATGCTGTCCCAGCCTCATACAAGATATGCGATTTGAGAACCTTTCACTCATTCACCTGACGAAGGGGATAATCTCCGAAAGCTTGTGATTTTAAAATAAAATTGTTGGACTATAACCTGGTGTTGTACGATTCCTTACATTGGACTCTGCACGTCGGGAGAGAGAGGGAGAGAGAGAGAGGGGCTCATCAAACAGGTTGGAGGAGTGGATTCAATCTGCACTAAGATCACTTCACTGAAGGCAGCCCTCCCTCTTCCTTTCATCTTGCTGCCCCGAGCACCGTTTCCCTGCTCCTGGGTCACTGCTGCTCCGAGTCTGGCCTTTGGGTGATTCCTACGGTCACTCCCTCCCCGAAAACCCATCCTGGATCCACTCTCGCTGAACAGCTCAGGTGAGAGCAGGGACATGGCAGGCCTTTCATGGGAGCGTCACTCTGTCCACAACTGACACCCTGTCCCTTCCTAACAGGTCAATCCCACCACCGAGAATCTTACAGCACAGGAGGCCTCTCGGCCCATCGTGCCTGTGCTGGCTCTTTGAAAGAGCTGTCCCATTAGTCCCACTCCCCTGCCCTTTCCCCATGGCCCTGCAAATGTTTCCTTTCAGTGTTTATCCAATTCCCTTTTGAAAGTTATTATTAAATCTGCTTCCACTGCCCTTTCAGGCAGCTCATTCCAAATCATAACTCGCTGCGGAAAATAAAACCCTCATCGCCATCTGGTTCTTTTGCCAATTACCTTAAATCTGTGTCCTCTGGTTACCAACCCTTCTGCCAATGGAAATAGTTTCTCCTTATTTAATCTATTAAAACCCTTCATAATTTTGAACACCTCTATTAAATATCCCCGTAACCTTCTCTGCTCTAAAGAGAACAACCCCAGTTTCTCTACATAACTGAAGTCCCTCATCCCTGGTACCATTCTAGTAAATCTTCTCTGCACCCTCTCCAAGGCCTTGACATCCTTCCTAAAGTGTGGTGCCCAGAATTGGACACAATACTCCAGATGAGGCCTAACCAGTGTTTTATAAAGGTTTAGTATAACTTCCTTGCTTTCGTACTCGATGCCTCTATTAATAAAGCCCAGGATCCTGGATGCTTTTTTTAACAGCCTTCTCAATTTGTCACCTTCAAGGATTTGTGTCTGTGCACTCCCCAGGTCTCTCTGTTCCTGCATTCCCTTTAAAATTGTACCATTTAGTTTATATTGCCTCTCCTCATTCTTCCTACCAAAATGTATCACTTCCCACTTCTCTGCGTTAAATTTCATCAGCCATGTGTGTGCCCATTCCACCAGTCTATGTCCTCCTGAAGTCTGTTACTATCCTCCACATTGTTTATTACATTTCCGAGTTTCGTATCATCTGCAAAGTTTGAAATACCCTGAATACCCAAGTGCAAGTCATTAATATATATCAAAAAGAGCAGTGGTCCTAATACTGACCCCTGGGGAACAACCACTGTATATTTCCCTCCAGTCTGAAAAACAACCGTTCACCACGACTCTCTGCTTTCTGTCCCGTAGCCAATTTTGTAACCATGCAGCCACTGTCCCTTTAATCCCAGGGGCTTCAAATGATCCCTTCTGTCTCTGGACCCCGTTTATACCGTCCTTCCCCAAAAACTTATTCCACAACTCTGCCCTCTGGTGTAGAAAGGTCCCAGCCCTCTGACTCCAACTCCCTGGTTTAGATGAGTGGAGGCCTCCAGCCCATGGAGCACCCCATCTAACGGCCCATGAAAGGACTCTGTGTTTTCCCTCCGCTGCCCGACTGAGAGCCTCCCCTCCGGGTGTTCCATCCTGCCCACACTCGCCCCAGTTTGTACACACGTTCCCTTATCCTGCAGTCAAACTTGGAATGAAAATATGCAGAATCTTATCTGCCTCGACAAGGCCCCCTTGTCAGAAGGTCATGGGTTCGAGCCCCACTCCAGAGACTCGAGCACCTAATCCAGGCCGACACTCCCAGTGCAGTACTGAGGGAGTGCCGCACTGTCTGAGGTGCCGTCTTTCCGATGAGACGTTAAACTGAGTCCCTGCCTGCCCCTCTCAGGTGGATGTAAAAGATCCCACGGCCACTAATGGGAGAAGAGCAGAATTCTCCCCTGGGTGTTCTGGCCAATATTTATCCCTCAACCAACGCCACTAAAACACAGATTATCTGGTCATTATCACAACGCTGTTTGTGGGATCTTGCTGTGCGGAAGTTGGCTGCCCGTTTCCTAAATTGCAACAGTGACTACACTTCAAAATAGTACATTACTGGCTATTAAGTGCTCAGGGACGTCCCGAGGTCGTGGAAGGGGCGAAATAAATGTACGTTTTTTTTAAAAACTAAGTCCCTTTGACACTGGGGATCAGTCCTGCAGTCCTTTTAACCCCTGGCCCCTGGTACCCAAGCCCTAGACCACCCCTCTTTACTCCGAGGGCTAGTGGAGGGCAGTTGGGGCAAGGGATGCTTTGCCACAAAGTGCCTGAAGCAGAGCCCACTGCATCTTTCACAGGACGACTGGATAACCGTATGAAGCTGAGGCTCGTGCTATGGGGGAGAGAAGGGGAGAGGGGCTTATGTCCCGGGAGGTGGAGGGAGCTAAAACCCACAAACTTCTGACTCGGAGGGGTGAGTGACGCTGACCGAGGAACGAGACAGGGTCCCCGAGACCGAGAGCAGTAAGTGGAGAAGGGGTGGGTGTTGCAGACTGAAGCCTGTGCTGGGTGCTCCTACCATTGGTGTCCCTCATCTCTTCCTCTCGCTGCTTCATGTCGGCAAAGTCATTGACGATCGACTCTGACAGATCCTCCAATCATCGCAGCTCCACTTCAAGTGGCTTCAGCTTCTCCGCCTTGGCGATCTGGGCAGGGAGAGAGAGAGAGAGAGAGACGGTCTGTAAGATCGGACAAAGATGTAGTAAATCCATTGTTGACTTGAGAGACCCACACTACAGAAAGGATATTGAAGCACTGGAGGCAGTGTGGGAAGGATTTACAAGGACGTTACCGGAATTGAGTGGATGCGGACGTGCCCGTCACGATAGATTGAGCAGGCTGGGGCTCTTTTCTCTGTAAAAGACTAAGAGGAGACCCGATAGAGATATTGAAAATTAGGATTGGTGAATGTGGAGAAACTGCTTCCACTAGTGGGGGAGACCAGAACAAGGGGGCCGAAATATAAGAGAGGCACGAAAAGATCAAGTAAAGAATTCAGGAGGAATTTCTTTACAGAGAGTGGTGAGAATGTGGAACTCGCTGCGACACAGATTGGTTGAGGCGAATAGTATTTAAGGGGAGGCTTGATGCGTCTATGAGGGAGAAAGGAATCGAGGGATATGGGGGCAGAGTGGGAGGAGGCTCGTGTGGAGGATAAACACCAGCATGAAGCCACTGGGCCGAATGGCCTGTTTCTCTGCTGTAGATTCTACATTACCGCAGGGAAGGGGATATAAAGCACGGACACTCACATCTTCATAGTTCTTGGCTTCAACTCCATGTTTGGTGTTGAGAATAATCAGCTGGTCAGGAACTCGAAAATGGCCTGAGAACAAGAAAACACCAAGCTTAGGACCGGCCCCCACCGACACCCCGTGTGGGACCCGCGCCCCCGCCGACATTACTGCTCCATGGTCATGGAACTGCGCACTCCCACAGGGGCCCCTGAACCCCCAAACCCATGGGGACTCCGCACTCCCACACGGGCCCCCGAACCCCCAAACCCACGGGGACTCCGCACTCCCACACGGGCCCCTGAACCCCCAAACCCACAGGGACTCCGCACTCCCACACGGGTCCCTGAACCCCCAAACCCACAGGGACTCCGCACTCCGACACGGGACCCTGAACCCCCAAACCCACAGGGACTCCGCACTCCGACACGGGACCCTGAACCCCCTGGCTTCTGTGATGGTGGGGATACCGGGAGGAGGCCGAGATGGATCATCCACTCGGCACTTCTGGCTGAAGATGGTTGCAAACGCTTCAGCCTTGTCTTCTGCACTCACGTGCTGGACTCTGCCATCACTGAGGATGGGGATGTTTACAGAGCCTCCTCCTCCCGTTAGTTGTTTAATTGTCCACCACCATTCACGACTGGATGTGGCAGGACTGCAGAGCTTTGATCTGATCCGTTGGTTGTGGAATCGCTTAACTCTGTCAAAAGCATGTTGCTTCTGCTGTTTACCATGCATGTTGTCCTGAGTTGTAGCTTCACCAGATTGGCACCTCATTTTTAGATACATCTGGTGGTGCTCCTGGCATGCTCTTCTACACTCCTCATTGAACCAGGGTTGATCCCCTGGCTTGTTGGTAATGGTGGAGTGAGGAAAATGTCAGGCCATGAGGTTACAGATTGTGCTGGAGTACAATTCTGCTGCTGCTGCTGATGGCCCACAGCGCCTCATGGATGCCCAGTTTTGAGCTGCTAGATCTGTTCTGAATCTATCCCATTTAGCACGGTGGTAGTGCCACACAACACGTTGGATGGTGTCCTCAGTGCGAAGACGGGACTTCGTCTCCACGAGGACTGTGCGGTGGTCACTCTTACCAATACTGTCATGGACGGATGCATCTGCGACAGGTAGATTGGTGAGGGCAAAGTCAAGTAGGTTTTTCCCTTGTGTTGGTTTGCTCATCACCTGCCGCAGGCCCAGTCTGGCAGCAATGTTGCTAACAGTCCTTTTATACTTGTTTTAACTGTATGATTCACTTGTTTTATTCCTTATGCTAGCTGCACTTGTGTATTTGGGCAACAGACCTACTAGACCACATCTAGAATACTGTGTGCAGTTTTGGTCTCCTTATTTAAGGAAGGACATACTTGCTTTGGAGGCGGTTCAGAGAAGGTTCACTCGACTGATTCCTGGGATGAGGGGGTTATCTTATGAGGAAAGGTTGGACAAGTTGGGCCTGTCCACACTGGAGTTTAGAAGAATGAGAGGTGATCTTATTGAAACATATAAGATCGTGAGGAGACGAGAAGGGGCAGATGCTGAGAGGATGTTTCCCCTTATGGGAGAGACGAGAACTCGGGGACCACAGTTTAAAAATAAATGGTTTCCCATTTAAGACAGAGATGAGGAGAAACTTTTTCTCTCAGAGGGTCGTGAGTCTGTGGAACTCTCTTCCCCAGAGAGCGGTGGAGGCCGGGTCAGTGAATATTTTTAAGGCTGAGTGAGACAGATTCCTGATTAACAGGGGAGTCAAAGGTGATAGTAGATGGACAGGAAAGTAGGGTTGAGGTCACAATCAGATCAGCCATGATCTTATCAAATGGCAGAGGGGCCGAATGGCCGACTCCTGCTCTTAATTCGTAGGTTCTGATGCTGTTTTTCTCACTTCTTAAAAATATCACACTTGTTTTTCATCACTGCTGTATTATTTTTTAATCAGTTATTTTATTATTTCCTGTATTTTTTTGATGAACCTGAAGTATTTATATTACTTGTGCCACTATTTGTGACCTGGACTTTGCTCTCATCCCTTTTTTGTTATCAGTGAGCTATTTTCACTTTTATTATTATTTCTGCCCGAGCCCTCCCCGTACCCCAGGATCCCCCCCCTCGGACTCACTCACCCGGGGGCAGGCGGCTCTCGAAGCAGATCTCAAACATGTCGTAGTCGTCAGTGGTGAAGACGAATTTGCCCTTAGTCGCCTCCTCCTTAGAGTACAGATGTGTCCGGAGGAGTCCGTCACCTGGGGGAGGGGAAACAGAGAGGTTACACCCTGGCTCCAGCCCGGAACTGTCCCCCACAGCTCCCTCCCCACACCACCCTCCCAATGGTGGAAAGGTACAAAAAGATCATTAAAAAGGCTAATGGAACGTTGGCCTTTATCTCGAGGGCTGGAATACAAAGAGGTGGAAGTTATATTACAGCTGGACAGAGCTCTGGTCAGACCCCATCTGGAGACACTGCGTCCAGTTCTGGGCACCGTCCCCTCAGGAAGGATATATCGGCCTCGGAGGGGTGCAGTGCAGATTCACCAGAATAACACCGGGGCTAAAAGGGTTAAATTACGAGGACAGGTTGCAGAGACGAGGCTTGTATTCCCTCGAGTGTAGAAGATTAAGGGGTGATCGAATCGAGGGGTTTAAGATGATTAAAGGATTTGATGGGGTCGATAGAGAGAAACTATTTCCTCTGGTGGGGGGGTCCAGAACAAGGGGGAATAATCTTAAAATGAGAGCCCGGCCGTTCAGGGGTGATGTCAGGAAGCATTTCCTCACACAAAGGGAGTGGGAATCTGGAACTCTCCCCCGGAAAAGGGGGAGGCCGGGGGTCAATTGAAAATTTCAAAACTGAGATTGATGGATTTTTGTTGGTGAGGGGATTAAAGGGAATGGAACCAAGGGGGGAAATGGAGTGAAATACAAATCAGACATGGTCGGACTGAATGGGGGACATGGTCGGACTGAATGGGGGGACAAGGTCGGACTGAATGGGGGACATGGTCGGACTGAATGGGGGGACATGGTCGGACTGAATGGGGGGACAAGGTCGGACTGAATGGGGGGACATGGTCGGACTGAATGGGGGGACATGGTCGGACTGAATGGGGGGACATGGTCGGACTGAATGGGGGGACAAGGTCGGACTGAATGGGGGGACATGGTCGGACTGAATGGGGAACATGGTCGGACTGAATGGGGGGACAAGGTCGGACTGAATGGGGGGACAAGGTCGGACTGAATGGGGGGACATGGTCGGACTGAATGGGGGGACAAGGTCGGACTGAATGGGGGGACATGGTCGGACTGAATGGGGGGACATGGTCGGACTGAATGGGGGACATGTCGGACTGAATGGGGGGACATGGTCGGACTGAATGGGGGGACATGGTCGGACTGAATGGGGGGACAAGCTCCCTCCCTCTCTCCACCCCCCCCCTCCCCTCTCTCTCCCCCCCCCCTCCCCTCTCTCTCCCCCCCCTCCCCCTCTCTCTCCCCCCTCCCCCTCTCTCTCTCCCCCTCCCTCCCCCTCTCCCTCCCCCCCTCCCCCTCTCCCCTCTCTCCCCCCCTCCCCCTCTCTCTCTCCCCCCCCTCCCTCTCTCCCCCCCCCCCTCCCCCTCTCCCTCCCCCCTCCCCTCTCCCTCTCTCTCCCCCCCCTCTCTCTCTCCCCCCCTCTCTCTCTCCCCCCCCCCCTCTCTCTCTCCCCCCCCCCCTCTCTCTCTCCCCCCCCCCCCTCTCTCTCTCCCTCCTCTCTCTCTCCCTCCCCCTCCCCCCTCCCCCCTCTCCCCTCTCTCTCCCCCCTTGAGGTGGGGGCGGGCGGCCGGCTGTTCGCTCAGCTCGGACTCTCCGCTCACCAGCCTGTCCTTA